>NW_011168353.1:0-361 GCF_000146605.3 Meleagris gallopavo
GTTTTGGGTGAGAAAACTGGTATTTCTGGAACAAAATGTAATATTTCAGGGAGAAAGCTGGTATTTCTGGGTGAAAATGTGATATTTCTGGGTAGAATATTGCAATTTCTGGGTGAAAATGGCGTATTTTTTGGGGAAAAACTCCACTTTCTAGGACAAAATGACCTATTTTCGGAGGGAAAACTGGTATTTCTGTGAGAAAATGTGGTATTTTCTGGCCGAAAACTGCAATTCCTGGCAGAAAATGTCCTATTTTGGGGGAGAATCCTGGTATTTCTGGTAGGAAACGTTGTGTTTTGGGTGAGAAAACCGGTATTTCTGGGAGATATTGCCATATTGTTGGGGAGACAACTGGTATTTT
>NW_011168354.1:0-554 GCF_000146605.3 Meleagris gallopavo
TTCTACAAGAAATATGACGTTTTTCTCCCCAGAAATATCAGGTTTTGCTCCCAAAACATGACATTTTCTCCATGAAATACGGGTTTTCTCCCAAAATATGATATTTTGCTCCAGAAATCCCAGTTTTATCACCGAAGACTCTACGTTTTTCACCAGAAATACTTATTTTATCCCCAAACATGACATTTTCTCCAGAAATACCAGATTTCTTCCCTTAAACATGACACCTTTTTCCAAAGAAATAGTAGATTTTTCCCCAAAAATATGATATTTTCTCCAAGAAATGCCAGTTTATCGCAAATATACGACATTTTATACCGCAAATACCCGCTTTCTCCCAAAAATATGCCTTTTTCGGCCAGGAACTGCAGTTTCCTCCCACAAATACCATTTTTCAACCAGAAATTGGACGTTTTTCTCCCATCAATACCGTTTTTCAACCAGAAATATGACGTTTTCTCCGAGAAATAGTAGCTTTCTCCCAAAATATGATATTCTGCCCCAGAAATTCCAGTTTTATCACCGAAGACTCTACGTTTTTCACCAGAAATACC
>NW_011168355.1:0-466 GCF_000146605.3 Meleagris gallopavo
CTTGTGCCCTCAGCCCGTGGTGCTGCGCAGCTGTCCTTCTTCCGAGGGCGTGTTTATCGCTGCTCGGAGCGGTTTGTGTTCTCTCACAAAAGACCTACAGCTCCAGCAGGGCGCGAGCTGAGCCAGGGCAAAACGCCGCGTGTGGGGGAAGCGCTGCAGACGTGGTACTCACTGGGTCCGGGGGTGACGGTGGTCTCCGTCGTGGGTCGTCCGCAAAGGTGGGCGCCCGGAGCCACGTACTTCCCGTTCCTGGTGATGGCGGGCTCCACAAAGTAGCAGGGACCCGCCGCAGCTCTCGGCCGCAGGCGGTTTGGTCCCGCGAAACGTGTACGCGGGGGCACGGGCTTTGGTGGGGCTGTGGCCCACGAAGCCCTAGGAGGAAAAGCAGAAGAGAGCACACCCCTGTGCAGCTGCACCTTTCAAGCTCCTGTGGAACAGGCGCAGTTAGGCGCCCGGCCCCCCGACA
>NW_011168356.1:0-434 GCF_000146605.3 Meleagris gallopavo
TTCTCCTGGTAGAGTACAATCATACACACTGTTTCCCAGGCATCCTTATTCCACCTCAATGGAAAGGGGACCACCTGGGCAACTGATTGCCCTGAAGCACAAGCATAACAATTGCTATGTTTGAGAATTTGGACATATTTTACCCATTCTAACCAGGCATTCACATCCTCATACTCTGTTTCTACCTCAAGTGTGTGTTGGGAGTTCCTTTATTTTCTGAAGTTACAATGGGGTTACTGAGATAGTGCCCCTCTCCTTTTACAGAGTCCCTCTCTTCTTTGGTATGGTTAATAACATTGGGCTGTGGTTTCCATACAGCCATCTTGAATCTGGCCACTGGGTCTTTTCCTGTCACATCCACTCAAAAACCATAAGTACGGTTTACAATTTTATCTGCCTTTCTAATCATTATCACAATCGGATTGCATTGCAAA
>NW_011168357.1:0-581 GCF_000146605.3 Meleagris gallopavo
CCAACCCCCTGCCAAAGCAGGTTCCCTACACCAGGTCGCACAGGCAGGCGTCCAGGCGAGACTTGAATATCTCCAGAGAAGGAGACTCCACAACCTCCCTGGGCAGCCTGTTCCAGTGCTCCGTCACCTCACCGTGAAGAAGTTCTTACGCACATTCGTGCGAAACTTCCTATGCTGCAGCTTATGTCCGTTTCCCCTCATCCTGTCTCCACGTACCACTGAAAAGAGACTGGCCTCACCACTATGGCCGCCACACCTCAGATATTTATAAACCTGGATCAGGTCCACTCTCAGTCTTCTTTCTCAAGGCTAAACAGACCCAGTTCACTCAGCCTTTCTTCATAGGGGAGATGCTCCAGGCCCTTCACCATCTTTGTGGCCCTCCGCTGGACTCTTTCCAAGAGATCCCTGTCTTTTTGTACTGGGGAGTCCAGAACTGGACACAGTACTCCAGATGAGGCCTCACAAGGGCAGAGTAGAGGGGGGAGGATCACCTCCCTCGACCTGCTGGACACGCTCTTCTAATGCACCCCAGAATGCCATTGGCCTTTTGGCCACGAGGGCACACTGCTGGCTCATGG
>NW_011168358.1:0-572 GCF_000146605.3 Meleagris gallopavo
TGTCTTGGGTGTTGGGCTGTGCTTTGGGCGCTGCTGGCAGTGGCTTTTGGTGCCCATCCTTACAGCCATCACTTGCATTTCCCTGGTCTGCCTGGCTCAGGCTACCGGGGCCCCACGGGGTGCACGCGCAGCAGCAGAGGTGAGCTGGGTGGGGACACGTCCCCAGGGTGGCAATGGAGCAAGCGCTGAGATATGGGGAGCTGCCAGGGCCAGGGCCACAGCCTGAGGGCCCTGGGAGGGCATGGAGCATGGGCGGGCCCCAGTAGGGCCGGGAGGGTGTCCTGCCGAGGGACCTGGGTGTTTCTGTCCTCTGTCCCTGGGACACTGACTGACCGCGGCCTCTGTCTTTGCAGTGCACAACATTTACCCCTGTGGTGCTGCAGAAGAGGAGCAGCTCTTCATCTTCGCTCCCCAGCAAACCACAGAGTGAGGAGCATGGCGGCAAAGGAGGAATGGGTATGTCCCATCTGCCGTGACGAGCGCAAGGACGTTGCCTACGCGATGCCGTGCCGTCACGAGTTCTGCCTCGGCTGCATCCTGCGGTGGGGCAAGCAGCAGGAGAGCTGCCCTCT
>NW_011168359.1:0-493 GCF_000146605.3 Meleagris gallopavo
CATCATTCCCATGCTGGAGCCCCAGGCCTGGACGCAGTGCTGCACATGGGGCCGCACACCAGAGCCGAGTCGAGGGGGACAATCACCTCCCTCTCCCTGCTGGTCGCTCCTCTTTGAATGCAGCCCAGGATCTAGTTGGCCTTCTGGGCTGCAAGTGCACACTACTGGCTTAATGTCCAGCTCTTTGTCCACCAGGATCCCCGAGTCCTCCGCAGGGCTGCTCCCAAGGGCTTCTACGCCCAGTTTGTACAAGCATCTGGGTTTCCCCTTCATCAGGGACATCAACAGTGGGGTTGAAGTGCACCCTAAGGACACCAAAGCTGTGGGGTGCAGTAGACACAGCAGAGGGACGGGATGCCATCCACAGAGACCTCAACAGGCTGAGCAGTGGGCACAAATCCAAGTGCAGGGGTCAGTAGCTGGGATGAGGGAACAGCCACCACCAAAACATGCTAGGGGGATGAAAAGGAACTGAGCGTAGTCCTGCTCCATT
>NW_011168360.1:0-596 GCF_000146605.3 Meleagris gallopavo
CTTTGCTGACTGGTCATTGTCGGCCCAGCAGGTAAGGGCGATGCACCACCCGCCAGCCGTTTACCCATTCCAGAGCCCGGCACAATACGGGTTCCCCCAGAGCTCTGAATTGCGCTTCATGGTGCCCAGAAGGCTGCCTATCCTCTTTGTTCTGTGTCTTGCTTGTCTCTGGTCTTGCACTGTTTTCACTATTACATTCTCTTGTCCTCCTATTTTTGTGTTCCTTGCCCCATTCCCTTGGCCTAATGACCCCTTGGCTTTGTGTTGCCACATTCATGTCGGCATTCAGTTTTGGCGTTCCCTGCCGTATTGTCTGGGCCGTCATCCTTGGCATTTCCTTCCATGTTCTCTTGGCCCTTGCCTTTGCCTGGGCATTCCCTTGCCCTCCTGTTTTTGTGGAACCCGCACCTGGGGTGGGGTGCAGCTGTGCGAGCACAGCTGTGGGCAGTTTGGCTGTGGAGTGGGGCAGAGCCAGGCTCCACCCCTCCCTGATCCCATTTAAGGGCTGGGAAGAGTAGGGGCAGCATGTGAACCTGGGGAGTGCTTCCTTTGGAGTATGCCTTGTTCTTTGGTGATGGAGTGAGTGATTTTTTTTT
>NW_011168361.1:0-817 GCF_000146605.3 Meleagris gallopavo
AGGGGGAATTGGGAGGTATTCCTAAGAGAACTGTCATTTCTGGGTGAAAAGGTCTTATGTGGGGGGAAAAGGTGAGGAATGTGTGAGAAAGCTGGTGTTTCTGGGAGTAAATGCCATCTTTTGGGGGCTAGAAATGGTCTTTCTGGTGGGATGTGCCACATCTTTGTGAGGCAATCGGTGTTTGTGAGGGCCAATGGCATATATTCTGGATCGAAATGGTCTTTCCGCAGTAAAATGCCAAAAGTCTGGGAGTAAGTGTCATGATGAGGAATGTAATGGAGTGTAATTGGGAGGAACTGGGAGGAATTTCTCGGAGTCGTGGTCTTTGTGGGTGCATATGTCCCATTTAGGGAAGGAAAGGAGTATTTCTTAGCAGAACTGCCATAGCATTTAGGGAAAATGTCCTATCCTTGGGTAGACAAGTGGTATTAGTGGGAGAAGATGTCCTATTCTTGGTTGCAAGTGTCCAATTTGGTCTTGTCATCTAGTCTTTTTGGGAGAAAACGTGCGGTAGTTTGAAGAAAACAGGTATGCCTGGGAGAAAATATCATCTTTTTGGAAGCACAGGCCCAATTACCAAGTGAAATGTGGTATTTCTGGGAGAAAATGACAAGTACGTGGGAGAAAAGTGGACAATTGTGGGAAAGACTGACTTCTCTTGGAGGGCAAGTGTGGCATTTTTGGTGTGAAAAGGGGTCCTTTGGGGAGAAAACGGGGTGTAGATGGGAGGAAATGTCCTCTTGAGGAGTGCCTAGCAGTATTTTTGAGAGAAAAGGGAAGGTACTTGTCAGAAAAGTGCTCTTTCTGGGAGAGAGTA
>NW_011168362.1:0-499 GCF_000146605.3 Meleagris gallopavo
GAGCTCAAGATTAATAATCACACACACGAGCCACAACAGCCTCACACCAGCACTCAGCAGCTCTCAGGTGCAGACTGCATATGGCAGGCATGCCTCTGTTGATGGGTTTGCCCTGATCTTAAAGCAGTAATGGCCAAGAATTCCATGTCTGGGGTCACTTAAATAACCTGCTTGTGCTCGAGTTGCACGTTTTGTTCTCCAGCCTTCCTATTTACATGCCCAGAAACCTGCTGTGATTTACGTGCTCGGATTCTGAGCATACTGAAGACCATGCATGTAGTGTTGTCCACAGGTACTGCTGCTGCGGAAGGTTCCACCCAGCTGTTCCTAGCACCTCACTCTCAGGGCTTTGCTCTCATCCACCGGCAGCATGCCTTTTCCCCAGTCCCCAGGCTGCAGCGACACAGCTCTTGCTCTGTGCATCCTTCCTGCTGGGCCTCCTGAGGACACTGCTGCCCACATTTTCAACGGAGACACAGGCCAAGCAGCAAGTGAGAGG
>NW_011168363.1:0-328 GCF_000146605.3 Meleagris gallopavo
TTCTCCGACGCGCGAGCGGTCTCGTGTCCGCACGTCGGAGAGGAGCGGTTTGCACTTCGCCTCGGGTACATGCAGAATGCACTAGGCCTAGCTGTGAATACGACGTCTCTGCCTTCATTTCGAGCGGCAATTCTTTTTTGGTGTTGTTCTCCATGGCTACGCTTGTGCATGCTCGGAGGAAAGGAGTGGAGAGCAAAAACCCTCTCTAATAAGGCTGTTGGAAGTTCGGGGAGCGACATTTGTTTCGCTCCCAGGGAGAGAGAGCGTGACAGAAAGTGGGAGCGATCCTTTCTGGCCTGCGGAGAAAAAAGCTCCCTACGGAGGTAGT
>NW_011168364.1:0-541 GCF_000146605.3 Meleagris gallopavo
AGCCACTCTCCATGGTATTTCACAAGTCGAGGCAGTCAGGTCAAGTCCCTGGTGAGGAGAAAAAGGTGACAGCACACCTCTTAGGAAGGATAGAAAGTGTGACGCGGGGAACTACCAGCATGGCAGTCTCACCTCTGTGCTGGTCACGGATCATGGAGCAGATCATCCTGGAAGTGACTCTCAAGCACACATTCCAGTGCGTCACCACCCTGTGCGTGAAAAGCTTCCTCCTAATAACCAACCTAAACCTCCCCTGTCTCACTTGAAAACCATTTCCCCTTGTCCTATCGCTATCCACCCTCCTAAACAGCCGTTGCTCCCTCCTGCTTATGCGCTCCCTTCGAGTCTTGGAAGGCTGTCATGAGCTATCTCCAGAGCTTTCTCTTCTCCCCCAGAAACAATCCCAGTTCTGTCAACATTTCTTTCTTAGAGAGGTGCTCCAGCCTCTGATCATCTTCGTGGCCCTTCTCTGGACCTGCTCCAAAAGCTCCACATCATTCCTGTGCTGGGACGCCCCAGGCCTGGACGCAGTGCTGCCACA
>NW_011168365.1:0-514 GCF_000146605.3 Meleagris gallopavo
CCACTGACTGGAGGAGCCCAGGCAATCCTTCAACTCCATCAGGCTGCAAAATGAAATCAGAAGAGACGCAGAACATAATTTAAAACACAACAAGGATGCACACAATGCCCTTAAAAAACACCCACCGCATGGATGCAATTAGCACATAGCCCTATTAATGACAGCCATCCAGCTTCAGATCCTCCAGAAAAGCAGAGCTCACAGCTCTGAAATCAAGCAGGATCACTCACCCATCTAAGGGCTCACCCCACACCCCAAAGGAAGCAGTCTCCAGATTCACATGCTGCTCTTACACCTAGCAGCCCTTCAGTGCACTTGCCATCCCCAAAAGACAAGATCACAGCCCTGAAAGAAAAAAGAAACCACTTACCCCATTCCAAGGACCAATAGTCCCCCACACTCTCAAGTGAAGGAAGCAGCTTCCAGGTCCAAATACCTACCAGCCCTTAAGTACGCTCAGGGTTCCCTGCTAAGAAAGAGAGAGAGCAGCTCCACAATGGAGGAGAAAAAAAAA
>NW_011168366.1:0-357 GCF_000146605.3 Meleagris gallopavo
CAATGCCCTTAAAAACACCCTCCACAAGGATGCAATTAGCACATGAATTACAGCCATCCAGCTTGAGATCCTCCAGAAAAGCAGAGCTCACAGCTCCGAAAGAAAGCAGGAATCACTCACCCCATTCTAAAGGGCTCACCCCACACCCCAAAGGAAGCAGTCTCCAGATTCAGATGCTGCTCTTACACCTAGCAGCCCTTCAGTCGCACTTGCCATCCCCCAAAAAGAGACGATCACAGCCCTGAAAGAAAAAAAGAAACCAACTTACCCCATTCCCAAGGACCAATACTCCCCCACACTCTCAAGTGAAGGAGCAGCTTCCAGCTCCAAATCCTACCAGCCCCTTAAGTACGCTCA
>NW_011168367.1:0-586 GCF_000146605.3 Meleagris gallopavo
AGATTAACCTCAAGTTTCTTATTCCTGCAGTGATCAAAGTCATTCACACCAGTCATTAGCCATGCCAGCTGTGTTCTAGAACAAGTGGAGATTGATATCCAATGGCAGCCACCAGGAAGAGAAAATTATTTTGTTGAGGTTAAAGACATTCCACTGCTTTGTCTTTATGAAGCATTTCATGTGCATCGAATTTGGCAGCCAGCAGAAGAGAAGGCTCCGGGGAGACCTCCTGAGGGCGGCCTTCAGTATCCCAAGGGGGGCTGCAAAAAGCAAGGGACAGAATCTTTAGATGGGACATAAGGAAGAACTCTGTTACAATAAGCGTGGCACTGGAACAGGGACACTGAGCGACCCTGGGGCTCTCTGGAGCCCTGAGCACTGGGCGTCAGGGCCTGGGGATGGAGGGGATGGAGGGGCACCATCCCCCTACCCCTTTCCAGGGGGACCACTGCCACCCCCAGACCTTCCCTCGTGCTCTGAGGGGCTGTGCAGAGGAGGAGGGTCTCGAGCTGTCCTACGGGATGGGCCCAGGGGTCACTGTGAGATGGGGACAAAGGCTGTGGCTGCTGTCCCCAGGGGGACCCCA
>NW_011168368.1:0-450 GCF_000146605.3 Meleagris gallopavo
AAAGATTTTGTCAACTCTGGGCTTTCAAACGCTTCTTCGTACATCGCCTCCCTCGTGCCTAATTGGCCAGTATGGGTGTGAAGGTCCTCCACGGAGGATCATAAACCCGTTTGCAATGGGATAGCGACCTTGTCAGGCCAAGTAACGCGGCGTGCTGCCATTAACCAGTCTCTTTGTGAACGGTTTTCGTCCTGGTGTTGTATTTTTATGGTATTGTGGGTTGGATTTCAAAAGGGGTTTGTCTCAGGTGGAGCTTTGAGATCCCACCTTGAAGCTTTGTTTTCTGAATCATCCAGGTGCATTGATTTTAGGAGCCTGGGTATTTTCTAATGCAACTTTTTTTCTAGTGCGACTGCTGCAACGGTTTTCTGGAGACCCCAGGGTGGGACCCTATAGGTGATGGCCGTCAGACCCCCCCTGCCTCAAAGCGTCCGGCTGCCAGCAGTGGGT
>NW_011168369.1:0-496 GCF_000146605.3 Meleagris gallopavo
CTTGTAGGAGCAAGAATGACAGAAAAATAAGGGATGGCAGACTCCGGGTGTGGGATAATGAGGGGCCGAAGGCCGCAAACAGAAGGGTTTGAGAACAGCCCGAGGACGCCTGGCAGCGAGGCGATTCGATGTCCGCAGGGCGAGCTGAAACGGGGCTGGGGGGGCTGCCCCTCCCGCAGGGTCAGAAGTGAACAGGGAGAAAGACTGCGAGCCTCCGCGGGGAAGATGAGGATTCTGCATCCCACGGCCACCAGGAGGAGACCCTCACCGCTCACTGCGCACGCGCGGAGGGGGGCCGCGTGCTGCTGGGTTCTCGGAACGTAAGGAACGTGGATCCCAATTCCTGGAAACTACTGATCACGTATCAGTTCGGCCTCTCGCTACAGCACTTCTTCCTGACGCTGTGCGAGTTAGGAGCAGCTCTCCCCCTTGCACCCGGAGTCGCAGCCCTGATTAAACACACCTGCTTTTATACTGCTTTGTGGTCACAGAGTCT
>NW_011168370.1:0-463 GCF_000146605.3 Meleagris gallopavo
GTGAATGTCAGAGTCAGAGATTGCTTTTGATGTTCTTTTATGGCTGCACAGTTCCTGCCAGCTCAATCAAAGCCATCCCTTAGATGCTTTCCTGTACAGCTGCGGAGCCTTTGCTCACATGCTCTGCATCTTGCTTGACATGCACAACTCACACCATTCCGTGTTTTCTCTCTCCAGCAATGATGGGCTGTGTGCTTCCATCAGTGCAGAGCTCCTAGGAAGCACAAATCGCTGCCGTTCAACTGACAGCCTTCCGTGTAACAACAGTGACGGACACAGGGAGCTCATCCTAGTTCAAGCCCTCATTTCTCCCTGCTGTGCTGAGGATGCTGACCTGAGCCTGCCAGACACCGCAGTCACCAGCCTGGACTGTGACCCAGTGCCTCTGCAGTGCAGCCCAGCCCAAGCACAGTCCGAGTGCCCCAACAGCAGCACCTCCATGCAGGAGCAGGTCAGCATCAGC
>NW_011168371.1:0-623 GCF_000146605.3 Meleagris gallopavo
GACCTTAGCTGTTCACACAGCAAGTTTAAGACAAAGCAGCAGACTACTCTTGTTTTTGCTTCAGAGCAGTACAGTTGCTGAAAGGGAAACTAAAGCTGCTGCTGCTAGAATCTCTCTCCTGAAGTGAATGGCAAAGCTCCTATTAATGCATTTTGCACAGCATTTCAGCTGGCTCCATTTTTGCGGTTATGGTTCAGCCCAGCTCCAAGGAGCATCAACATTCAGCTTGATTCTCAGCAGCTTTTGGACTACTAGGAGAACCATGGGTACAGTGCTTGACAGACTCACAGTGGAGTACAATTAGCTTGAATTACTTGTAAGGCATTAGAAGTCCTCTGATAAAGGACTGTGAAAATATCACAGACTAACATGGAACAACTTCTTCCCCTTCTAGGTAGCTTGTTCTCATTATTTTCTGTACCTGAGGCAAAGTAGAAATGACTTCACAAGTGATCTCTCCTAGGTAAAACTTACATTTTATATCTACTCCTACTAAAGTTATACGGAAATCTTCACAATCCTTCCAAATTCTACCACTTTCTATCTAATAGAAAGACAATTCAATTTCAAGAGTACACATCCTCTTTTAAATCTCTTCTGCAGCTCATAATGTCATTCTTAAC
>NW_011168372.1:0-531 GCF_000146605.3 Meleagris gallopavo
CACCGATTGCCTCACAAAGATGTGGCACATCCCACCAGAAAGACCATTTCTAGCCCCCAAAAGATGGCATTTACTCCCAGAAACACCAGCTTTCTCACACATTCCTCACCTTTTCCGCCCCACATAAGACCTTTTCACACAGAAATGACAGTTCTCTTAGGAATACCTCCCAATTCCCCCTAATCTGCTACACCACACTCCGCACTATGACACTTTCTCCCCAAACTAGGACACTTTCTCCCAGAAAGGCCGCTTTTTCCCCCCTAAACGTACACCGTTGGCTTCCAAAAGAACACATTCTCCACAACAAATACCTCCCTTCCTCCAATACAATGACATTACCTTCCAGTAATGCTACCTTGGGCCCCAAACATTGGACAGCTTCTCCCACAAATACTACTTTTCCATCCAAAAGAGGACATCTTCTCCCCAAAGAATGCTATTTTCTCCCGGAAACAAAGCAGCTTTCTCACAAATGGGTGGCATTTTCCAACCAACTATGCTACTCTCTCCCAGAAAGAGCACTTTTCT
>NW_011168373.1:0-378 GCF_000146605.3 Meleagris gallopavo
AGACAGAAGTGACCCCCACAAAAGGGCCTCACTATAGAGATGGGTGCCACACTCCAGGGCTCTCCATCGCAGCTGACGACCCCCAACCCCCCCCCAAATATTTTCACCTATAAAAGTTTCCTCCTTCACACTGTTGCCCTCCCCCCAAACGGGTTCCCCTGCACAGCGGTGCCCCCCCTTCCCTCTTTGCTCCCCCCCACATTTTGCATCCGCCCATCTGGGCTCTTCCCCTCCCAGCCCCCCCGGGGTCTCCTCACCTCGCAGCCCCCCCTGCTCAGCAGCAGCACCAGCAGCACCACGGCCGTCACCGTCACCTTCATCCTGCAGATTCCCTTTGGGGCTCTCAGCGGACGCCGCCTGCATTTATTCTCAATTATC
>NW_011168374.1:0-566 GCF_000146605.3 Meleagris gallopavo
GGAGGCCTTGCTTTTCTGATGGCAGAACGTGCTGAGCTGTGCTGTGGGTGGAAAGGCCTGTCTGCTGAGGATTGTCCCTTTTTGCTGCTGTTTCCACCAGGATTTTGTGGATTTGGTTCTATACTTAGCTGGCTAGTGCAGCGCTGTAGCCTGATTCTATAATGTGAGAGCATACAGAGTTGAAGGAGAAGAATTTACTTGCCCGTGGGCTAATTTTTGTGTCTGGTTCCTCAACTGGCTGCTCCTCTGCTACCTGCAGTAAAAATATAAATACATGGTTTGATTTCCCAGAAGGAATGTTATTAAATGCCAGCTCTTCTCATGTCTAGGAAGAGCAAAGTTGTGCACCTCGTCTCAGAATTTGCTCTTCCAGAATCAGGAGGAAATGTAGGAGCCCTGCTGATTTGAATTCAGCAGTTGGTTCTGTTTCCTTTCCGAGTGCATAACAACCTGAGCGTGTTAATCAAGTGACGTGGCTTTTTAGTCTGGTATGAACTGTGTTGTGCATTGAGACTTTGTCCATTTGTAAGCAGGCCTGTGTCCATTTCTGCAGGACTGCAGGAAAC
>NW_011168375.1:0-526 GCF_000146605.3 Meleagris gallopavo
AGAACCTCACAGGGACGAATTTGCCTCGAAATAAAGGCAGAGACATAGTATTCAGAGCTAGTCGAGTGCATTCTGCATGTAGCCAAGGCGAAGTGCAAACCGCTCCTTTCCGATGTGCGCACAGGAGCCCGCTCACTCGTCGGAGAAAAGCAGCAGGCTGAAGTGGCTCGTTCTCGGCAAGCGAGAAACGCGAGACCGCTGCTGACGGCTGAAAGCGGCGTTCGGGGAGAAGCGCGATTTCTCGGCAAGCGAGAAACAGGAGACCGCTGCTGACGGCTGAAAGCTTCGTTCGAGGAGAAGCGCTATTTCTCGGACAGCTACGGCATAGTCTCCGGAGCGGTTCAGAGTGAATGCCGCTCTCTGAGCATGAGAGCGAAGGAGTGCGATTCCGATGCCGACAGCTGCGAATTCAGCCTCCTGCACTACCTGCGAGTGGGGGTTTTTCTCCTCAGTCCTGAAAGGATCTCTCCCTCTTTCTGAAACGCTCTCCCTGAGAGCACTACGTCTGTCGTTCCTGGAACTTGCA
>NW_011168376.1:0-527 GCF_000146605.3 Meleagris gallopavo
CTGCAATGCAACTAAACCTGCATGGTTCCATTGCAGGTCTCTGGCCCTTTTCACACAGTGTAAAGGGGTTGGGTTGGGATCTCACCCAGCTCAGTGAACTTTAACCACATCTATCAGTGAATTACGGGGTTTTAGTATCACATGACTTTGAACAATTGTGATCCTCCTCAGGAAATTCTTTCTTCAATAGCAACACAGGACAAAAATCCAGCTTCCCAGATTCTCTGAGCTGATACCAAATAGAAACACAGCATGATCTTTAAGATCCAAGTCTGGAATATGTGCATCCCTTTAACCAATAGCTACAGGAAATTCAGTTTAAAAGTTTAGGTGTGGTTATATAGAGCTTTTCCTCTTCCCAAATGTGCTACAGGTAATTAATGCACATGTGAATTCAGGAGAAAATGTCATCTTCATCGATGTATAGAGGAAGACAATTAAAAAAAAATACTAGGTTAGAACAAAGATTAAATATTACTGAGTGATGTTAGAGTTGGAAAAATAGCAAAGCCAAGTATACGTGGGTT
>NW_011168377.1:0-423 GCF_000146605.3 Meleagris gallopavo
TTATATATATATATATATTATTGTGTTTTGGTTTTTAATCCTTTTTGGTTGTCCTCTCATTCACAACTACCTCTGGATATTTAAGTTCCACTCTTGGCTCACGGAGCACTGCTGTGCCGGTGTGGGGTGGCCGGGCATCATTTGCTTGGGGTCATCATTTTTTCTCTTTTTTTGGGGGGTTGCATTGCTGGGGGTCGTAGTGGGGAGGGGATTCTCCCCAGTTCAGCTGTTTGTTTTTTTTGTTTTTTTTTCTACTGTTACTTTAAAGGTTCAGTCACTGCCGCTCCTGGGTGGGGGCATGGGGACACTGGGGGTCCCCCCTGTGCCACCCCCACGGCTGCAGTGGGGCCGGGGGGGTTCGTGTCGGGTTCAGGGTGCTGCCAGTGTGGGGAAATAGGGGGGATTTATTACTGTTTATTTTTT
>NW_011168378.1:0-496 GCF_000146605.3 Meleagris gallopavo
CTTGCCGAGAACGGGCCACTTCAGCCGGCTGCTTTTCTCCGACGAGTGAGCGGGGCTCCTGTGCGCGCATCGGAAAGGAGCGGTTTGCACTTCGCCTTGGCTACATGCAGAATGCACTACGCCTACCTCTGAATACTATGTCTCTGCCTTTATTTCGAGACTCAATTCATGCTAGTGAGGTTTTCCACTGCGACACATCTGCATTCAGACAGGAAAAGAGTGGAAGGGAAAACAAGCTCTAATAAGGCATTTTGCAAGTTCGAGGAGCGACAGCTGTAGTGCTCTCAGGGAGAGCGTTTCAGAAAGTGGGGAGAGATCCTTTCAGGACTGCGGAGAAAAAACCCCCCACTCGCAGGTAGTGCAGGAGGCTGAATTCGCACTTGTCGGCATCGGAATCGCACTCCTTCGCTCTCACGCGTAGAAAGCGGCATTCTCGCTGAACCGCTCCTGAGACTTGCCATCGCTGGCCGAGAAATCGCGTTTCTCCCCAAATGCC
>NW_011168379.1:0-698 GCF_000146605.3 Meleagris gallopavo
CACAAACAATCCCAGTTCCCTCAACATTTCTTTCTAAGAGAGGTGCTCCAGCCCTCTGATCATCTTTGTGGCCCTTCTCTGGACCTGCTCCAAAAGCTCCACATCATTCCCGTGCTGGAGCCCCAGGCCTGGACGCAGTGCTGCACATGGGGCCGCACCAGAGCCGAGTCGACGGGGACAATTACCTCCCTCTCCCTGCTGGTCGCTCCTCTTTGAATGCAGCCCAGGATACAGTTGGCCTTCTGGGCTGCAAGTGCACACTGCTGGCTTATGTCCAGCTCTTTGTCCACCAGGATCCCCCGAGTCCTCCGCAGGGCTGCTCCCAAGGGCTTCTACGCCCAGTTGGAACAAGCATCGGGGGTTTCCCCTTCATCAGGGACATCAACAGTGGGGTTGGAGTGGCACCCCTAAGGACACCCAAGCTGTGGGGTGCAGTGACACAGCAGAGGGACAGGATGCCATCCACAGAGACCTCACAGGCTGAGCAGTGGGCACAAATCCAAGCGCAGGGTCAGTAGCTGGGGATGAGGGAACACCCACCACCAAAACATGCTAGGGGATGAAAGGACTGAGCGTAGTCCTGCTCCATAAGGCCTGGGAGTACTGGTGGGTGGGAGCTGGACACAAGCCAGCAATGGGCCCTTCCAGCCCAGAAAGCCAACCGTATCCTGGGCTGCATCCAAAGATGCGCAGTCAGC
>NW_011168380.1:0-727 GCF_000146605.3 Meleagris gallopavo
TTTTCAAGTTCGAGGAGCAACAGCTGTAGTGCTCTCAGGGAGCGCGTTTCAGAAAGTTGGGAGAGACCCTTTTCAGGACTTCTGAGAAAAAACCCCCACTCGCAGGGAGTGCAGGAGGCTGAATTCGCACTTGTCGGCATCGGAATCGCACTCCTTCGCTTTCACGCGCAGAAAGCAGCATTCGCGCTGAACCGCTCCGGAGACTTTGTCGTAGCTGGACGAGAAATCGCGCGTCTCCCCGAACTGCCTCTTTCAGCCGTCAGCAGCGGTCTCGTGTTTCTCGCTTGCCGAGAACGGGCCACTTCAGCCCGCAGCTTTTCTCCGACCAGTGAGCGGTCTCCTGTGCGACCATCGGAAAGGAGCGGTTTGCACTTCGCCTTGGCTACATGCAGAATGCACTACGCCTACCTCTGAATACTATGTCTCTGCCTTTATTTCGTAGCCACAATTCATTCTAGTGAGGTTCTCCACTGCTACACATCTGCTTCAGAGAAGAAAGAGTGGAGGGAAAACCCTACTCTAATAAGACACCTGGAAGTTCGAGGAGAGACAGATGCAGTGCTCTCAGGGAGAACGTGACAGAAAGTGGGGAGTGATCCTTTCAGGACTGCGGAGAAAAACCCCACTCGCAGGTAGTGCAGGAGGCTGAATTCGCATTTGTCGGCATCGGAATCGCACTCCTTCGCTCTCATGCGCAGAAAGCGGCATTCGCGCTGAACCGCTCCGG
>NW_011168381.1:0-342 GCF_000146605.3 Meleagris gallopavo
GGTTAAGTCCAAGAGCCAGACCTCCAACTGGCTCTTCTGGTTTGAACAAACCACCAGCTCCACCAAGATCGAGGACGGGAAGAGAAACAACGTCTTGCATGAGGAGCAGAGCCCGGTTCACACCAACACACAGACCTCCAACTGGCTCTGCTGGATTGGACTAAGCACCTGTCCTGGAAATGGAGATCAAAAACTTGTGCGTCCTGAGGAGAGGCTGCCCATCAATGCTGAGCGCCGTGCCTCCAACTGGCCCCTCTGGATTCGCCTTTCTCCACACCCCAGATGGGTCCCGACCAGGGTCAGCGAGTCTGTTGTTCCAGGGGGCCCAAAGCAGCAGTCCCC
>NW_011168382.1:0-306 GCF_000146605.3 Meleagris gallopavo
ATGTTGGGATAAATAGGTATTCTGGTGAAAAACGTAGAGTCTTTGGTAGATAAAACTGGAATTTCTGGGGCAGAATATCATATTTTGGGAGAAAGCTACTATTTCTCGGAGAAAACGTCCTATTTCTGGTTGAAAAACGGTATTGATGGGAGAAAACGTCCTATTTCTGGTTGAAAAATGGTATTTGTGGGAGGAAACTGCAGTTCCTGGCAGAAAAAGGCATATTTTTGGGAGAAAGCGGCTATTTGCGGTATAAAATGTTGTATATTTGCGATAAAACTGGCATTTCTTGGAGAAAATATCATA
>NW_011168383.1:0-539 GCF_000146605.3 Meleagris gallopavo
TTAACTGTCAGCAGTGATTTGAGACACACCAATAATAATCTTCAAAAAGCTGGAAATAAGACACACTTGTATTCCTTGTAGGAGGCTCCAAGAACAGATGCTGACCATCTTTTCTACCAGTATAGGGCAAGTCTTCTAGAGGGAATTAAGTGAATTTTGTTGTTGGGGGAAAAAAATAATGCACTAATCATGAGTGTTCAAGGCACTCGTAGACTGACAACTACTCAGCAGTGATACAACTTGCATTACTGAAGCAAAATTCAGTTCCCAACTGGCACTGATTTTTTTTCATTTCTCTCTATTTTAGGGAACGAATGTTCAGCACTGAGAATGGGAAGTGAAAGAGTCAGAGTTCTCCTGACTCCTTAAGGCTGAATGAGTGGATCACCTGCAAATTAAATGGATGTACAAATGTCTTACTTGGAAAAGTCTTATGTTGTGTATGCATAGATTTCTGTATTATGCTTTTTAAAAAAACAATTTGTAAAAGGACAAGACTTCATTGTTTTTGTGGCACTTTGTTAATACATGCAAATTAA
>NW_011168384.1:0-356 GCF_000146605.3 Meleagris gallopavo
GAGAAAATGTCATGTTTGGGGATAAAATAGGTATTTCTGGTGAAAAACGTAGAGTCTTCGGTGATAAAACTGGAATTTCTGGGGCAGAATATCGTATTTTGGGAGAAAACCCGTATTTCTTGAAGAAAATGTCATGTTTTGGGGACAAAATCTGATATTTCTGGGACAAAACGTCCTATTTCTGGTTGAAAAATGGTATTTGTGGGAGGAAACTGCAGTTCCTGGCAGAAAATGGCATATTTTTGGGAGAAAGCGGCTCTTTGCGGTATAAAATGTCGTATTTATGCGATAAAACTGGCATTTCTTGGAGAAAATATCTTATTTTTGGGGAAAAATCTACTATTTCTTGGAAAAAG
>NW_011168385.1:0-498 GCF_000146605.3 Meleagris gallopavo
AGTGAGTTTGAGGTGAGAATTGGAGAAAATGATGAAGAAGTCATCGGTGTTGAAAAAATCTATTTACTGAGACCAAAAATGAAGAGAGAAATAGCAGTAATGATAATCAGACAGATGTATATATTTTTTCAGAGCAAGAAATGCACAAAGGAATTGCGCACCACCCAAAGATCAATGATAAATGCAGGGTGGGATGGGAGGCAGAGGATGTTGGGGGACCTATCGGGGATCTATGGTGCATCTGTCGGAGATGGAGGTAGAAGATATGGAAATTTTTGGTATCTTCAGAAGAGGGGAGGATTGGAACAGATCAGGGGATCTCAGAGAATGATGGTGGCGTTTTGGACCGGATTGGAGAGCATTTGGAGGTCTCAAAGCGTGTTAAAATATTTGCAGGTATAGAGAAGTACTTTGGGAGAAGAGATGAGCATTAACGGATTTGGTGTGAGTGGGAAGCCTTTGGGTCACCAGTGGGAAATTGGAACCATTGCGTTTGGG
>NW_011168386.1:0-522 GCF_000146605.3 Meleagris gallopavo
GGCGCGCCGTCGCCATGGCGACGCCATTGAACAGCACCGCTCTTGCGGGAGCTGCGTTGAGACTCGCGCTGTCTCTGGCTTCCCAGAACGGCTTTCTCCAGGCTGCTTCCCAGGTCCCGGCACTTCTTTAAGCCAGGCGCACATCTCTGTCCAGTTCTCTGTGTCCCGGCTCCTGCAGTGACATCGCTGACAGCTTTCTCCTCCGAGGAAGCACCGAGCAGCAGCTCGTCCGCCTGGGCTCGGCGGATGGGCTGTGAGGAGAGCACGGCCCGGACCAGGGCTTGAGGAACGAGCTCAGCTCACTGCTGGCCGCGTTCTGCAGTCCCCCAGGTCCTGAGAGCTGCGCTGGACTCACCGGGCAGCACGGCGTGGTGCAGGGGATGCAGAGAGAACACAGGGTGCTCAGCAGACTTGCTGGGGCAGGAGGTTCTCCTTCAGCATGGAGCGCTGGAAGGCTGTGGGACTGCGGTGTCACCTCTGTCAGCTCTCATTCCAGTTCCCTCTTGGGAATAACAGAATGGT
>NW_011168387.1:0-302 GCF_000146605.3 Meleagris gallopavo
GTCCGTCCGTACTGGTGACCAGGTCGAAGCAGGTGGTGTGGAATTTGCCCATGTAAAACTCCAGGCCGATGATGGCGAAGATGAGGATGGCGAAGAAGAGCAGCAGCCCGATCTGCAGCAGCGGAATCATCGCCTTCATGATGGACTTCAGCACCACCTGCAGGCCTGCGGGGGGCGGCTCACAGCTGCGGACCCCCGGGACCCCCGGCCCAGAGACCCACAGCCCCCCCCCCGCCCCCATAGGGACACCATCCCCATAGGGACCCCTTCATTGGGACCCCGCCCCCAACACCCTCCCCAAA
>NW_011168388.1:0-538 GCF_000146605.3 Meleagris gallopavo
CCCGTTTTCTCCCCAAAGGACCCCTTTTCACACCAAAAATACCACACTTGCCCTCCAAGAGAAGTCAGTCTTTCCCACAGTTGCCCACTTTTCTCCCACGTACTTGTCATTTTCTCCCAGAAATACCACATTTCACTTGGAAATTGGGCCTGTGCTTCCAAAAAGATGGTATTTTCTCCCAGGCATACCTGTTTTCTTCAAACTACCGCACGTTTTCTCCCAAAAAGACTAGATGACAAGACCAAATTGGACACTTGCAACCAAGAATAGGACATCTTCTCCCACAAATACCACTTCTCTCCCAAGGATAGGACTTTTTCCCTAAAATGCTATGGCAGTTCTGCTAAGAAATACTCCTTTCCTTCCCTAAATGGGACATATGCACCCACAAAGACCACGACTCCGAGAAATTCCTCCCAGTTCCTCCCAATTACACTCCATTACATTCCTCATCATGACACTTACTCCCAGACTTTTGGACTTTTACTGCGGAAAGACCATTTCGATCCTGAATATATGCCATTGGCCCTCACAAACA
>NW_011168389.1:0-360 GCF_000146605.3 Meleagris gallopavo
GGAGAAGAGAAAGCTCTGGAGATAGCTCATGACAGCCTTCCAAGACTCGAAGGGAGCGCATAAGCAGGAGGGGGCAACGGCTGTTTAGGAGGGTGGATAGCGATAGGACAAGGGGAAATGGTTTTCAAGTGAGACAGGGGAGGTTTAGGTTGGTTATTAGGAGGCAGCTTTTCACGCACAGGGTGGTGACGCACTGGAATGTGTGTTTGAGAATCACTTCCAGGTTGATCTGCTCCATGATCCGTGACCAGCACAGAGGTGAGACTGACATGCTGGTAGTTCCCTGCGTCACACTTTCTATCCTTCCTAAGAGGTGTGCCGTCACCTTTTCTCCTCAGCAGGGACTTGACCTGACTGCCT
>NW_011168390.1:0-520 GCF_000146605.3 Meleagris gallopavo
TTTTCCCTTGTTCTTTCCTTGAGGTATTGAAAGGCTGTTACCAGGTTCCCTTGGAGCCTTCACTTCTCCAGGAGGCTGAACAGCCCAGCTCTCCTTGCTTACAGGAGAGGGGTTCCATCCTTGGTTCGTGTTGTGGCTGTACTGTGGATGCACTCGCACAGCTCCATGTCTCCCTGCACTGAGGACTCCACATCTGGACGCAGCACTGCAGGTGAGGCCTGACCAGCGCAGAGCAGAGGGATGGGGATCTCCTCCCTTGGCCCGCTGACTGCGCATCTTTGGATGCAGCCCAGGATACGGTTGGCTTTCTGGGCTGGAAGGGCCCATTGCTGGCTTGTGTCCAGCTCCCACCCACCAGTACTCCCAGGCCTTATGGAGCAGGACTACGCTCAGTCCTTTCATCCCCTAGCATGTTTTGGTGGTGGGTGTTCCCTCATCCCAGCTACTGACCCTGCACTTGGATTTGTGCCCACTGCTCAGCCTGTTGAGGTCTCTGTGGATGGCATCCCGTCCCTCTGCT
>NW_011168391.1:0-390 GCF_000146605.3 Meleagris gallopavo
GTTATCCTCTGTGTTGATGATCCTTCGTACATACCACGGGGCGTATGGCAGCTTGTTTTGTAGGCAGTGAGAATGAGGGAGCAAAGACAGTTCTCCTGCAAATCAGGACGAGGCTGAGAACAGCCAGCGTCCCTGGTGGACAGATAGAGGTTTGGCTGTGCTAGTGATATGCTTGATCAGAACGTGGCTTTTCAAGACGATCTTAATCCCCAAGTTGAGCAAGCTAAGCAAGAGAAGTGCATTAAGCTCCATTGGAACGCGCAGACATGTGGCCCAATCCTCCCGTGTTTATGTCTGGACTTGGGGAAATCCTAGAATCCTCGTAGAATGTCTTGGGATGGAAGGGAATTTAAAGATCATCAAGCTCCAAACCCTTGTGCCTGAGGCTGG
>NW_011168392.1:0-409 GCF_000146605.3 Meleagris gallopavo
TTTTATACCGCAAATACCCGCTTTCTCCCAAAAATATGCCATTTTCTGCCAGGAACTGCAGTTTCCTCCCACAAATACCATTTTTTCTACAAGAAATATGACGTTTTCTCCCAGAAATATCAGATTTTGCCCCCAAAACATGACATTTTCTTCCAGAAATACGGGTTTTCTCCCTAAATATGATATTTTGCTCCAGAAATTCCAGTTTTATCACCAAAGACTCTACGTTTTTCACCAGAAATACCTATTTTATCCCCAAACATGACATTTTCTCCAGAAATACCAGATTTCTTCCCTTAAATATGACACCTTTTCCAAGAAATAGTAGATTTTTCCCCAAAAATATGATATTTTCTCCAATAAATGCCAGTTTAATTCGCAAATAATACGACATTTTATTACCGCAATA
>NW_011168393.1:0-539 GCF_000146605.3 Meleagris gallopavo
GGGAACTTTGTTATTAATGAGTTCCACACACTCGCCCAGGGGAAAAAATACCCACCTGTAACAAGAACAGAAAGAGAGGCCAACTATTGCATGCAGCATTTCCCACGTCTGAACTGTTAAACCAAAAGCAACACAACATTTTCCTTGGATCGTGCTTGCCTGATAGTCTTGCTCTGTAAGACTACCCAGCAGACAATGGCCTGCATAAAGGTAATAATAATTTTTCAACATTTGCAGCCAAAGGCAAGGTCCTCTGGCACTGACACAGGGAAACCTTTTGACGTGCAGAAGCCATCCTGTGCAGGCAGAGCAGCTCTAAGCTGAGATTCCTGCCTTTTACTCAAGTGGCATGCTCAAGTCTGAAGCTGGTGCCTACCTGGGAAGCCATGCTTGCCTCTCCACCAGGGGGTCAGCTCCTTTGGTGGCATATCAAATACACAAACGATGTCTCCCACCTTGCCAAGGAGATTGACAACGTCAATCCCTAGCTTCAGCACGGCTGAGAGGAAGCACAGCTCAAATGACTCACCAAACATTCT
>NW_011168394.1:0-399 GCF_000146605.3 Meleagris gallopavo
AGAAAACGTAATATTTCTTGTAGAAAAAATGGTATTTGTGGGAGGAAACTGCAGTTCCTGGCAGAAAATGGCATATTTTTGGGAGAAAGCGGGTATTTGCGGAATAAAATGACGTATTTACGCGATAAAACTGGCATTTCTTGGGGAAAATATCATATTTTTGGGGAAAAATGTACTATTTCTTGGAAAAGGTGTCATATTTTAGGGAAGAAATCAGGTATTTCTGGAGAAAATGTCATGTTTGGGGATAAAATAGGTATTTCTGGTGAAAAACGTAGAGTCTTTGGTGATAAAACTGGAATTTCTGGGGCAGAATATCATATTTTGGGAGAAAGCTACTATTTCTCGGAGAAAACGTCCTATTTCTGGTTGAAAAATGGTATTTGTGGGAGAAAACTG
>NW_011168395.1:0-474 GCF_000146605.3 Meleagris gallopavo
AATGTAGATCAGGTCTGAAAGACCTGGCACAGGAAGGCAGAAGTACACTTTACTAAAAATCTTGTGAAAACAACGGCTAACTACAAGGCTGAGGTGACAGTAAAGAGGAACACATGCCACTGAACAAACACGGAGTAAGAACCAACACTCAAGTTTCTAAGCATTCTTTCACATTTGTGCACGCATGAGCACGAATAAGTAGTTTCTCCAAAGTTAAACCAAAAATTAATATTGTACATTCTTCCATCTTTCAGAGAGGAAATGAGAACGGGAATTTGGAAACTCTTGAGAAAGGACTGTGAAGCACTGGCATGCCTCAAGTTGGCTGTCCCTAGTTCAAACATCCTAAGGAATAACTGCGCACCTTGGATTGCAAATGTGTGCATCCTTGCGAGGGGACCTTTCTCAAGAGACAAAAATAAAGAAAGTGGAGGGGGGAAATAAAATTCTCCAAATCTTGTAACAGCAGCTATG
>NW_011168396.1:0-602 GCF_000146605.3 Meleagris gallopavo
ATAGCAAGGTATTGGCCTTGTCTGCTCTGAACATTTATTTCTTTACATTTCCATACACATAGTATATGAATGGAAAATGTCATTCAGTTTGCATTCAAAAACACCACCCTGAAGTACACAAAGAGTACAGGAGCTTAGCCTGAAAGTGGAGGGTAAGAACTAGGCCACAGAAGTGGATAAAAAAACAGAACAGTGGGTCTGAAATTAAAGCAGGGCAAGGAATTGCTGAGAATTTTAAGATATGTTCAGAAGTCAAAAAAGGGAAAAGCATATGAAGGTGGGGAACAACGTAGAGTATGGTAGATCTCTCAGCCTGGAAACCAGTGGGAATAGAAAAATGATCACTTTAAGAGGAAATGGCTGAATGTTCAGCTACTGATTTTTGTAGCATCCGCAGCTGCACAGGAGTTCTCTGCACAATAATTTGTTAAGATTTCTGTAGCTGTCCACAGCAAGGGCAATTTACATACCCAACATGTTCTTGTGTTCCATACTTAAAGGACATAGAGTAGAATGACTTCATTTGTCTCCACTTAATTTTTTCTCTAGAATCCTAATGCTAATATAACAGACTGTGGCTGAGGAGAATGTGTTACGGAACC
>NW_011168397.1:0-444 GCF_000146605.3 Meleagris gallopavo
ACGTCCTATTTCTGGGAGAAAGCTGGTATTTCTGGGAGAAAATGTCCTGTTTCTGGTTGAAAAATGGTATTTGTGGGAGGAAACTCGCAGTTCCTGGCAGAAAATGGCATAGTTTTGGGAGAAAACTGGTATTTGTGGTGGAAAATGTCGTATTTTTGTGATAAAACTGTCACTTTGTTGGAGAAAATACCATATTTTGGGGAGAAAACTGCCATTTCTGAGAGTTAAATGCCGTATTTCCGGGAGAAAACTGGTATTTCTGGTAGAAAACGCTGATTTTGTTGTGAGAGAACTAGTATTTCTGTTCCAAAATGTCATATTTCAAGGAGAAAATCTAGCTATTTCTGGAAGAAAACGTGATATTTCAGGGGATAATCCTGGTATTTCTGGGTGAAAATGGTCGTAGTTTTGGGGGGGGAAACTGCCGTTTCTGAGAGAGATGTC
>NW_011168398.1:0-540 GCF_000146605.3 Meleagris gallopavo
CAAAAATCACAGAATCACAGAATCACAGAATTGTAGGGGTTGGAAGGGACCTCTAGAGATCATCGAGACCAACCCCCTGCCAAGACAGGTTCCCTACACCAGGTCGCACAGGTAGGCGTCCAGGCGAGACTTGAATATCTCCAGGAGAAGGAGACTCCACAACCTCCCTGGGCAGCCTGTTCCAGTGCTCCGTCACCTCACTGTGAAGAAGTTCTTACGCACATTCGTGCAAAACTTCCTGTGCTGCAGCTGATGTCCGTTTCCCCTCGTCCTGTCTCCACGTACCACTTAAAAGAGACTGGCCTCACCGCTATGGCCACCACACCTCAGATATTTATAAACCTGGATCAGGTCCCCTCTCAGTCTTCTTTTCTGAAGGCTAAACAGACCCAGTTCACTCAGCCTTTCTTCATAGGGGAGATGCTCCAGGCCCTTCACCATCTTTGTGGCCCTCCGCTGGACTCTTTCCAAGAGATCCCTGTCTTTTTTGTACTGGGGAGCCCAGAACTGGACACAGTACTCCAGATGAGGCCTTACAAG
>NW_011168399.1:0-501 GCF_000146605.3 Meleagris gallopavo
GCTCTTTCACTCGTAGCAACCCCACGGCAGATGGATCTTCTGACAGGCCAGGCAAAATAGACAACTGCTTAACACCTTCTGTGTCTACAGCAGCTATTCCAAAGGCCCATCGATACCCTTTGGGATCCTTAAAAATATCCCCTTCTGAGGTAATCAATACCAAGTATGCATGGAGCCCCTGGGCCAGTCACAATAGGGTGCTTTTGCCAGTCTTTACCAGTGAGGCTGATTTCGGCCTCCAACATAGTTAGCTCTTGGGAACCTCCAGTCACCCCATGAATATAAATTGATTTTGTCCCTTGGTGACTCGAGGGCATTAGAGTGCACTGTGCACCAGTATCCACCAGGGCCTTATATTTTCGTGATTCTGAATGTGCCAGGCCATCTAATCCACACAGTCCAATAAACTCTATTATCCCTTTCCCCCCCTGGCTGGGGGCAGGGCCCCTCTATTTGTTACCTTCACTGTCTGCAGCAACTGGAGCAATCACCTTTTAGAGA
>NW_011168400.1:0-476 GCF_000146605.3 Meleagris gallopavo
CTTCTGTAACAGTATCTGTCAGACATTTCCTTCTCTCTCCTTTCATTCTGTTTACATTCTCATACTTGCAGAATTCAGGCCCTTCAATGGCTCTTCTCTTTGCTCTCCAGGTGATAGCCAAAGGCAGGATCCTTTTCAGTGGAAAGAAGCAGGTGCCAATCCCGCAGCATGAGAGTGAGTACCTCATGAAAGTTATGTGCACATCTCAGGAAAGTGTGACTGCCAAACATGCCAAATACTATACGCGTTACTATTAACCGCAGGCAGGGGCTATTGAAAGAGTTGTTAGACTCTGTCCGCCTTATTAGATCAACACAGTTGCCATTATCATTGGTGCAGTGGCCTTCCAGGTGAGTGTCCTCCTCCAATCTTGTCTAGTTGATCTAATTCCTAACCTTGTGACTTTGCTGCTAGCTTATATCTTTGAGAAGATAAAAAATTGTGTAGTTCATCTGCTTACATAACGTGCAGGAGGA
>NW_011168401.1:0-345 GCF_000146605.3 Meleagris gallopavo
AGCTGTCAGCAGCGGTCTCGTGTTTCTTGCTTGTGGACAACGGGCCACTTCAGCCGGCTGCTTTTCTCCGACGAGTGAGCGGGCTCCTGTGCGCGCATCGGAAAGGAGCGGTTTGCACTTCGCCTTGGCTACATGCAGAATGCACTACGCCTACCTCTGAAATACTATGTCTCTGTCTTTATTTCGTGCGACAATTCATTTACTGAGGTTTCTACTGCTACAAAATCTGCTTTTCAGAGAGGAAAAAGTGTGGAAGGGGAAAAAACCCTCTCTAATAAAGACACCTGGAAGTTCGAAGAGCGACAGATGTAGTGTTCTCAGGGAGAAGCGTTTCAGAAAGTGAGG
>NW_011168402.1:0-576 GCF_000146605.3 Meleagris gallopavo
GAGCCGGCACATAGGGTTCCCCAGAGCTCTGAATTGCGCTTCATGGTGCCCCAGAAGGCTGCCTATCCTCTTTGTTCTGTGTCTTGCTTGTCTCTGGTCTTGCACTGTTTTTCACTTATTACATTCTCTTGTCCTCCTATTTGTGTGTTCCTTGCCCCATTCTCTTGGCCTAATGACCCCTTGGCTTTGTGTTGCCACATTCATGTCGGCATTCAGTTTTGGCGTTCCCTGCCGTATTGTCTGGCCGTCATCCTTGGCATTCCTTCCGTGTTCTCTTGGCCCTTGCCTTTGCCTGGGCATTCCCTTGCCCTCCTGTTTTGTGGAACCTGCACCTGGGCGGGGTGCAGCCCTGCAAGCACAGCTGGGGGCAGTTTGGCTGTGGAGTTTGGCAGAGCCAGGCTCCACCCCTCCCTGATCCCATTGAAGGGCTGGGAAGAGTAGGGGCAGCATGTGAACCTGGGAGTGCTTCCTTTGGAGTATGCCTTGTTCTTTGGTGATGGAGTGAGTTGTTATTTTTTTTTTTCTTTCCTGCATTGTGGAGCTGCTCTCTCTCTTTTTTAGCAGGGAACCCTGAGC
>NW_011168403.1:0-436 GCF_000146605.3 Meleagris gallopavo
TGGTGAGGCCTCACCTGCTAGTGCTGCGTCCAGATGTGGAGTCCTCAGTGCAGGGAGACATGGAGCTGTGCGAGTGCATCCAGAGTACAGCCACTAACACGAACCCAAGGATGGAACCCCTGTCCTGTAAGCAAGGAGAGCTGGGCTGTACAGCCGCCTGGAGAAGTGAAGGCTCCAAGGGAACCTGCTAACAGCCTTTCAATACCTAAAGGAAAGAACAAGGGAAAATGGAGGTGAAATCTAGGAAAATGTCTTGTACAGTGAGGGTGCTGAGGCAGTGGCACAGGTTGCCAGAGACATGGTGGATGTGCTGGCCCTTTCAAGGTGAGTCTGGCTCAGACTCTGAGCAACTTGATCTAGCTGTGGATGGTCAGCATGGGGGAGTCGGATCACATCGCAAACCTACCTGCATACAAGCAGCGCACCAACATGGGGT
>NW_011168404.1:0-387 GCF_000146605.3 Meleagris gallopavo
CATATTGTTGGGGAGACAACTGGTATTTTTGGTAGAAAATGTAATATGTCAGGAGGAAAGGTGCAATTCCTGGGAGAAAACGTCATTTTGGGGGAGAAAACTGCCGTTTCGGAGGGAAAATGGCCTACTTCCGGGCGAAAACTGGTATTTCTGGTAGGAAACGCTGAGTTTTTGGTGAGAAAAGCTGGTATTTCTGGCAGAAGACGTCATATTCCTGGGGAGAAATCTGGTATTTCTGGGAGAAAATGTCATGTTTCTGGTTGAAACATGGTACTTGTGGGAGGAAACTGCAGTTCCTGGCGGAAAATGGCATGTTTTTGGGAGAAAACTGGTATTGTGGTGGAAAATGTTGTATTTTTGTGATAAAACTGTCACTTGTTGGAGAAA
>NW_011168405.1:0-501 GCF_000146605.3 Meleagris gallopavo
CTTCTCCATGGTCACGTAGGTAACGCCACAAGGCAATTCGCGATGTATTGTTCCTCACTGGAGCCGGAAAGCGTTTGCTTTTAATAGCTGAGATTTTTGATGGTGCCCATGAGTAGGGAGGTTCATCGTCGTTAGTTAGGATTCGCATTAGTTTGATCAGCTCCTTCCGTAGACTCTTTTGATTATCCTGATCTTCACTGGGCACTTCTGATACTGGCACAGGTTTGTCACGATTAATCAGTTGAGATATTTGCTCCTGCATTCATTCAGTTGGTTCGTTACTTGTGAGATGGCAGCAATGGAAGCGTGAGTTGGGGTAGCTGTTGTTCGTAGTTTTGGAGCGTAAGAATCAATTCAAAACTAAGGGTATTCTCTCTTGTTCCCGGTATCTGTCATTAGCTGACAGTAGTGTACCGGCATATCTGTCTGGTGCTGTTGTTATGAGTCTCTGCCATATCTCAGGCGTCGTCCTCACTCTCTCAGGATCGCGTTCTTGTCGTG
>NW_011168406.1:0-365 GCF_000146605.3 Meleagris gallopavo
AAAGAATATGGTTATAAAGGTGCGTCACGTAGATGCCCATGTGCCCAAGAATAGGGCTACTGAAGAGCAGCAAAATAACCATCAGGTAGACAGAGCTGCCAAAATTGAGGTGGCCCAAAAAGATCTGGACTGGCAGAACAAGGGTGAATTATTTCTAGCCCGATGGGCCCATGAGACCTCAGGCCATCAAGGGGAGAGATGCGACATATAAGTGGGCTAGAGACCGAGGGGTGGATTTAACTATGGATGCTATTGCGCGTTCACGACTGTGACACGTGTGCCACAATTAAACAAGCCAAGAGAATGAAAACCTCTCTGGGGAGGAAGGGCGATGGCAAAAGTACAAATATGGGGAGGCATGGCAG
>NW_011168407.1:0-389 GCF_000146605.3 Meleagris gallopavo
AGGTCCATGAAAATGTGGAAAAAGGGTCTGACCACTTGGGAAGAATATAGGAATGTAGTCAGGGCCTGCAGGGATGCAACAAGGAAGGCTAAAGCCCCGTCTGGAATTGAATCTAACTAAAGTGATAAAGGATAATAAAAAAGGCTTCTTCAAGTATGTTAACAGCAAAAGGAAAACTAGAGAGAATGTGGGCCCCTTACTAAGTGAGGGGGGGGTTCTCGTAAAGGGGGATGGCTGAGAAGGCAGAGATACTGAATGCCTTCTTTACTTCCGTCTTCAGTGAAAAGGCTCTCCCGCAGGAATCCCACACCCTGGAGGTTAGGGAGAGGGTCTGGGGAATGGGAGACTTCCCTTTAGTCAGGAAAGAGGATGTGCGTGAGCACCTAGGC
>NW_011168408.1:0-328 GCF_000146605.3 Meleagris gallopavo
GATGCAGCTCTTTCTAGGCTCTCCCGATGCAGCCCCATGGCACCAGTACCTCTGTGACACATGGATCTGAAAGCATTCTGCCTTCTGTGACATGCCAATGCCGTCACATGCCAGTTGCCAGTACCACCTGCCCATCATGCAACAATCCCACTGTCCTTTTGACTAAATCTCCCTGCACAAATGTCCATGTACAAAAATGGAACATCTCTCCAGCTCAGCAGAAGAGGACACGGGCTTCCATGCTCTAGTCATGATCTCCTCTCAGCCTCTGGCTCTCCAACAACAAAGAACGAGATGCAAAAACAAGGCATCACAAACACTCCTTTCA
>NW_011168409.1:0-482 GCF_000146605.3 Meleagris gallopavo
GCTGGATGCTCTTCAGGCAGCAGACAGCCCCGGAACACGCGTGCCTCTTAGAGATGGCCAGCCGAATGCCTGGTGAGGGTGGGAGAGAGAACCGGCATTTCCAGGGAGCTTGGCAGCAGACGCCTGTTCTCTGTTTTCCTTCTAAAGTGAGCGTTCAGTTTCTCTAAGAGCAAGAGGAAGGAAATTTCATTTCAAAGAGCATTTCAAAGGAAATGTGGTACCTTGAAAACCAGCTGGGACGTGGGACTGGTTTTTAGTCGCAATACACTTTAGAAGAGACAAATGCAAACGCATCAAAACACACGGAATCACCACGGTTGGAAAAGACCTCCAAGACCACCCGATCCAACCATCCCCTACCACCAGTATTCACCACTAAACCACGTCCCTCAGCACGACGTCTAAACTTTTCTTGAACGCTGTTGGAAATATCCAAATAATTTTCCAGGACGGTTTCTCTCGTAAAGCAGATTTTATTCGCG
>NW_011168410.1:0-472 GCF_000146605.3 Meleagris gallopavo
GTTTCAGTAGAGAAAGCATTTTTTCTCTTTTTTTTTCTTTTACAGAAACAAGATAGCAAGGCTCAAAGTTTACAAATATCCTAGAGTATTGGCCGTCCGCCTGGACTTTTCAAGGTCACGCTTTCAGACAGTACTGGTGAAACAGATAAACTTTCCCAATGAAGCTGTCTGAGAGCGGAGAGAGAGATTTGTTCAAAAAGCTAAAAAGCAACTGTTGCCCGCATTCTCCACCAAGAATGTCAACGGTTTACGGGCTGGTTCGGCCCGGTTCCGTGACTGAAGGGCGGAGGGATCCGCGGATCCGCGCCCCCGGGAAAAAAAGAAAATAAGGGACCCCGAAATAATTGAAAACAGTGGCAACAATCTGAGGTAAACAAGTAATTTACTAAATATGATATCAACAGAATTTTATAAGGAGAGAGAATGTAGAAATTGATGGTGGATCGGCCTTACACAACGCTGAGATGAGAAG
>NW_011168411.1:0-443 GCF_000146605.3 Meleagris gallopavo
GGACGGAGGCACTCTGTGTGCCTTTGTTACGGAGAAGGAGCTGCTCTGGATGAGGGCTTCCCTGCTGCAGCACAGAGCACAGCCCCTGAGGGCTGCGTGTCCCATGTTGGCTGCAGGCTGTGCAGCCGGGGCTGCAGCCGGGCGCCCAGGGCTGTCGTGCAGAGCAGGTCCCTGCTGTGCCCCAGGGGCTGTGTGCCGGGGCAGGGACTCTGCCGCCTGCCAGGCTCAGCACTCAGCGTGCCCGGGGAGCTGCCCAGGGCGCTGCGGGGAGACGTGTGGGGGGAAGGAGCTCCCGGCAGGGCAGGGCAGGGCAGGGGCCTTCTGCTGACAGAGCTGCTGCCTGGGGCGGGGGGCTCACAGCTACGCTGCACCAAGGGGCACAGCCAGGGATTTTGCAAGGGGGGAAACAAGGCAGGGAATTTCCATTTCCTCTTTGTAGGGAA
>NW_011168412.1:0-578 GCF_000146605.3 Meleagris gallopavo
GAAGAAATCTGGTATTTCTGGAGAAAATGTCATGTTTGGGGATAAAATAGGTATTTCTGGTGAAAAACGTAGTGTTTGGAGAATAAAACTGGAATTTCTGGAGCAAAATATCATATTTTGGGAGAAAACCCGTATTTCTTGAAGAAAATGTCATGTTTTGGGGGCAAAATCTGATATTTCTGGGAGAAAAAGTCATATTTCTTGTAGGAAAAATGGTATTTGTGGGAGGAACTGCAGTTCCTGGCAGAAACGGCATATTTTTGGGAGAAAGCGGCTATTTGCGGTATAAAATGTCGTATATTTGCGATTAAACTGGCATTTCTTGGAGAAAATTATCATCTTTTTGGGAAAATGTACTATTTCTTGGAAAAGGTGTCATATTTAAGGGAAGAAATCTGGTATTTCTGGAGAAAATGTCATGTTTGGGGATTAAAATAGGGTATTTCTGGTGAAAAACGTAGAGTCTTTGGTGATAAAACTGGAATTTCTGGAGCAAAATATCATATTTTTGGGGAGAAAACCCGTATTTCTTGAAGAAAATGTCATGTTTTGGGGGCAAAATCTGATATTTCTGGGAG
>NW_011168413.1:0-329 GCF_000146605.3 Meleagris gallopavo
GCAGCAAGGAACAAGATCACACAAAGAAAGCAGCTGAAAGACAAAGAATACACAAATAGGAAACAAAGACAATGCAAAAGCAAACAAAAAAAGCCTCACTTACAGAAAAAAAATAAAAATAAAAAAAAAAGACAAAAACAAAACAAGGGAATGAAAACGAAGCAAAGCCAAGCGAGGGTAAGAAATAAAAGAGGAAAGCCAATGAATTCAATACACTAGCATGGCAAAGCAAAGAATCCTAGCAAAGTAAAGAGAGAACAAAGCTCACCAGTGCTTTAACAATGGAAAGAAAGAATGAAAATTTAACAGCAATGCAAGGCCAGCATACT
>NW_011168414.1:0-464 GCF_000146605.3 Meleagris gallopavo
GCGCTGCTTGTATGCAGGTAGGTTGCGATGTGATCCGATCCCCCATGCTGACCATCCACAGCTAGATCAAGTTGCTCAGAGTCTGAGCCAGGCTCACCTTGTAAGGGCCAGCACATCCACCATGTCTCTGGCAACCTGTGCCGCTGCCTCAGCACCCTCACTGTACAAGAAATTTTCCTTAGATTTCACCTCAATTGTCCCTTGTTCTTTCCTTTAGGTATTGAAAGGCTGTTACCAGGTTCCCTTGGAGCCTTCACTTCTCCAGGAGTCTGAACAGCCCAGCTCTCCTTGCTTACAGGAGAGGGGTTCCATCCTTGGGTTCGTGTTTGTGGCTGTACTCTGGATGCACTCGCACAGCTCCATGTCTCCCTGCACTGAGGACTCCACATCTGGACGCAGCACTGCAGGTGAGGCCTGACCAGCGCAGAGCAGAGGGATGGGGATCTCCTCCCTTGGCC
This sequence comes from Meleagris gallopavo, assembly GCF_000146605.3. Lineage (NCBI taxonomy): Eukaryota > Metazoa > Chordata > Aves > Galliformes > Phasianidae > Meleagris > Meleagris gallopavo. Next base: position 459 of record NW_011168414.1, read on the forward strand.
CGCTGA
>NW_011168415.1:0-320 GCF_000146605.3 Meleagris gallopavo
AAAATGGGTATTTGTGGGAGGAAAACTGCAGGTTATGGAAGAAAACGGCATGTTTTGGGAGAAAACTGGTATTTGTGGTGGAAAATGTCGTATTTTGTGATAAAACTGTCACTTGTTGGAGAAAATACCATATTTTTGGGGAGAAAAACTGCCATTTTCTGAGAGTTTAAAATGCCATATTTCCGGGAGAAAACTGGTATTTCTGGTAGAAAACGCTGATTTTGTTGTGAGAGAACTGGTATTTCTGTTACAAAATGTCATATTTCATGGAGAAATCTGCTCTTTCTGGCAGAAATCGTGATATTTCTTGGGAGAATACT
>NW_011168416.1:0-437 GCF_000146605.3 Meleagris gallopavo
CTACCTGCATACAAGCAGCGCACCAACATGGGGTGCATGATGTTCATCACCTGCTGGACACATCTCACACCACTGACTGGAGGAGCCCAGGCAAGCCTTCAACTCCATCAGGCTGCAAAATGAAATCAGAAGAGACGCAGAACAGAATTTACAACACAACAAGGATGCACACAATGCCCTTAATAAACACCGCATGGATGCCATTAGCACATAGCCCTATTATTTACAGCCATCCAGCTTGAGATCCTCCAAAAAAGCAGAGCTCACAGCTCTGAAAGAAAGCAGAAATTACTCACCCCATTCTAAGGGCTCACCCCACACCCCAAAGGAACGCAGTCTCCAGATTCACATGCTGCTCTTACACCTAGCAGCCCTTCAGTGCACTTGCGATCCCCCAAAAAGACCAAGATCACAGCCCTGAAAGAAAAAAAGAAACC
>NW_011168417.1:0-678 GCF_000146605.3 Meleagris gallopavo
ACATAAACAACAACAACAACAAAAAATACCAATCAATCAATCAATCAATACAACAAATCGCGAACCGGGACGGGACGGGACGGGGCGGGGCGGGGCGGGGACGGGGACGGAACACCTAAAGATACGAATAAAACGAAAATTAAAAGGGGAAAAATCGATAAGAAATAAAACAACGAGGAATGAATGAATGAATGAATGAATGAATGAATGAATGAATGAATGAATGAATGAATGAATGAATAAATAAATGAGCGAGCGAGCCGATAAATAAGCAAGCAAATAAATAAATAAATAACAACAATAAGTAACAATAAAAACAACATTTAAAAAACAAAGAGACAAATACGCGGGCACGTAAATAAATAAAAATAAAAAAATTGAAATGAACAAATAACGGAATTATAAACAAACAGACAAACACGTGGACGCATAAACGAAAATGATAAAGAAATAAATGAAAATAAATAAAATAACGAAAAAGTTAAAAAATAAAAAATAAAAAAACGATTAAAATGCAGGAAGAAATAAAGAAATAATAAGAATTTTAGAAATACAAACGAATAAATAAATAAATAGACAAATACGTGGACGCGTAAATAAAATAATAAAGAAATGAAAATAAAAAATAAAAAATAAAAAAATAAAAAAATAAAAAATAAAAAAATAAAAATAAAAAAT
>NW_011168418.1:0-554 GCF_000146605.3 Meleagris gallopavo
CCCACGAAAGAGCACTTTCTGACAGTACCTCCCTTTCTCTCAAAATACTGCTAGACACTCCTCAAGAGGACATTTCCTCCCATCTACACCCCGTTTTCTCCCCAAAGGACCCCTTTTCACACCAAAAATACCACACTTGCCCTCCAAGAGAAGTCAGTCTTTCCCATAATTGTCCACTTTTCTCCCACGTACTTGTCATTTTCTCCCAGAAATACCACATTTCACTTGGAACTTGGGCCTGTTCTTCCAAAAAGATGATATTTTCTCCCAGGCATACCTGTTTTCTTCAAACTACCGCACGTTTTCTCCCAAAAAGACTAGATGACAAGACCAAATTGGACACTTGCAACCAAGAATAGGACATCTTCTCCCACAAATACCACTTGTCTCCCAAGGATAGGACATTTTCCCTAAATGCTATGGCAGTTTGGCTAAGAAATACTCCTTTCCTTCCCTAAATGGGACATATGCACCCACAAAGACCACGACTCCGAGAAATTCCTCCCAGTTCCTCCCAATTACACTCCATTACATTCCTCATCATGACACTTACT
>NW_011168419.1:0-595 GCF_000146605.3 Meleagris gallopavo
CCTTTCAATAGTTGCTCCAGTGTCTAAAATAGACACATGCTTTTGTGCCCAATGTTACAAAGGCTGCTCCAAAGGTGTTTCCTCCTATACCATGATAACTGGCCCATGGCATCAGAGGGCGATGTCGGTGGGATGGCAGTAGAGGTTGAACCTTTCTGCCAACAGTGAGCACAGTGAGGCACTGGGTTGTGCGGTTCAGCAGGTGGGGCAGCGACAGTGGGTTATTCCCGCTGGTGCAGGCTTTTACAACCGTGGCATGCAGACTGTCGACCACTGCTGATAGAAAATGCACAGCTAATGGTTGGAACTACATTAGAAAAATAGCGTTTGGAAGCAGAGAATTTGATCTATTAAACAGTAGTAGTATCTGTAGCTGTAGTATTCGTATCTGTAGTAGTTTCAAAGGAAATAAGGGAGGCGACCTACCTAAATTTCTAGTACTTCAATACCCACGTGCTAATGATAGGGACTTTCTAACATGGAGTACTAATGATGAGTAAAAGATGCGAATGATGCTCCAGAGGGGTCCGGACTGAGGGTAGTGGGGAAGAAGCGCTGATCTGCGTGAGGGCCCTGCACAGGGGTTGGGATGGCT
>NW_011168420.1:0-608 GCF_000146605.3 Meleagris gallopavo
TTTCTGGGTAGAATATTGCAATTTCTGGGTGAAAATGGCGTATTTTGGGGGGAAGATCCACTTTCTAGGACAAAATGACCTATTTTCGGAGGGAAAACTGGTATTTCTGTGAGAAAATGTGGTATTTCTGGGAGAAAACTGCAATTCCTGTCAGAAATGTCCTATTTTGGGGGAGAATCCTGGTATTTCTGGTAGGAAACGTTGTGTTTTGGGTTGAGAAAACCGGTATTTCTGGGAGATGTTGTCATATTGTTGGGGAGACAACTGGTATTTTTGGTGAGAAAATGTAATATTTCAGGAAGAAAGGTGCAATTCCTGGGAGAAAACGTCATGTTGGGGGAGAAAACTGCCATTTCTGAGAGAAAATGGCCTACTTGCGGGCGAAAACTGGTATTTCTGGTAGGAAACGCTGAGTTTTTCGTGAGAAATCTGGCATTTCTGGTACAAAACGTCCTATTTCTGGGAGAAAAGCTGGTATTTCTGGGAGAAAAATGTCCTGTTTCTGGTTGAAAAATGGTATTTGTGGGAGGAAACTGCAGTTCCTGGCAGAAAATGGCATGTTTTTGGGAGAAAACTGGTATTTGTGGTGGAAAATGTCGTATTTTTGT
>NW_011168421.1:0-460 GCF_000146605.3 Meleagris gallopavo
GGCAAACCCTTTGTCTCGTCCAGCTCTGGCTGCACAGAGCAGCCCTCTCGTCTGTGTATCCTCAGTATCCTGTGTGCCTCCTCAGGCCCTGTACCCTCGAGCGCCAGAGAGTATCCGTTTTCCTAGGACGTTTTCGTGGGAAGCAGGAGCTGCCGGGCAGTGCTGCAGCAGGCAGCATCCCCCCTGCATGGCCCTGGGGTCATCAACTCTTGCGGGCACTGCGCAGAGACGCTGTCAGCAGCCATTGCATCACAGGGGTTTGGCCACCAGCTCCCAGCTGAATGGGGTCTGAGCACCTCCGCTGGGAGGTTCTGACAATCTCCCGAACACCTTATTCCTCATCGGATGAGGACACGTGGAATCTCTAGGACACACCAACTGCCTTCTGCAACTTGCGGGGCAGAGGTGGGCCTTCGGATGAGGGCGCACAGTCGTTGATCCATTCTCTCTCCAACACAAA
>NW_011168422.1:0-582 GCF_000146605.3 Meleagris gallopavo
CAGGACCAGCTCACAGCAACGAGTCGGCATACGCTGCACGGGCACTGACTCATTCCTGCACTGCTCTCAGCTGCATCAGGGCTGTCCCACAGAAATCACTCCTTTTCATTGCTGCCATAGGTCTAACTGGCCGACCACGGCTGCTCCCACTTTCAAGAACTGGTAATTGATGCTGGCAGTTTAAGTTCTTAGCCATGGGCTGCTTAAACACGATTTTGGGCGGTGACGACTGGCAATCACTTGGACGGGATATCCTTACTGGACATGGAGGGGAAACCATCCCTGGGGTGAGAACGCACTGCAGCGATGGCAAATCCCCCCTGGGACGGGCAGACCCTTGGGAAGGAAGAGCACTGGGCTGCAAAATGCCCGTCGGGATGGTCACTGATCATTGGGATGGGAAACGGCTGGGGATGGGAAGGATGTTTGGGGACGAAAAGTCAAACCATCGCAAGCCTGGGGGAAAGGGGCTGACCCCAACGGTCACGGAACCCCCCTGGGGGGAGGGGCTCCCCCTAACTGCCCAACTACTCCAGCTGTCATGGCAGGTAAGGCAGCAGGCTCCCCTGCTCTGATGCTCCA
>NW_011168423.1:0-702 GCF_000146605.3 Meleagris gallopavo
TGAAACCATTTCCCCTTGTCCTATCGCTATCCACCCTCCTAAACAGCCGTTGCCCCCTCCCTGCTTATGCGCTCCCTTCGAGTCTTGGAAGGCTGTCATGAGCTATCTCCAGAGCTTTCTCTTCTCCCACAGAAACAATCCCAGTTCCCTCAACATTTCTTTCTAAGAGAGGTGCTCCAGCCCTCTGATCATCTTCGTGGCCCTTCTCTGGACCTGCTCCAAAAGCTCCACATCATTCCCGTGCTGGAGCCCCCAGGCCTGGACGCAGTGCTGCACATGGGGCCGCACACCAGAGCCGAGTCGAGGGGGACAATCACCTCCCTCTCCCTGCTGGTCGCTCCTCTTTGAATGCAGCCCAGGATCTAGTTGGCCTTCTGGGCTGCAAGTGCACACTACTGGCTTATGTCCAGCTCTTTGTCCACCAGGATCGGCGAGTCCTCCGCAGGGCTGCTCCCAAGGGCTTCTACGCCCAGTTTGTACAAGCATCTGGGATTCCCCTTCATCAGGGACATCAACAGTGGGGTTGAGTGCACCCTAAGGACACCAAGCTGTGGGGTGCAGTGACACAGCAGAGGGACGGGATGCCATCCACAGAGACCTCAACAGGCTGAGCAGTGGGCACAAATCCAAGTGCAGGGTCAGTAGCTGGGATGAGGGAACAGCCACCACCAAAACATGCTAGGGGATGAAAGGACTGAGCGT
>NW_011168424.1:0-430 GCF_000146605.3 Meleagris gallopavo
ATATAATAGACAAACTATCAACCGTGCCTGAAGCTGATAAATCCGTGGAGGTAACGGATACATCAAATGGGGACCAGAATTCCCAAAACAGCCTATTGGAGGGGCTGATCAACTTGATTTCCTCCCAGCCGGTGGCATCTAATGTCTCAGCTATCAAAAGAAGACGTTCTCCTGCTCGAGCAAGTGACAACAGTAAGACCACATCAACGTTTTGCCTTGTGGCATTACCTACGTGACCATGGAGAAGATATGAAGGAGTGGCATAAACAACCTACTCCTGTACTTCAAGCACGGGTAAGAGAGTTACAAGACAAATCAACCACCAAGGTGAATTTCTCCAAAAAGGTGATTGCTCCAGCTGCTGCAGACAGTGAAGGTAACAAATAGAGGGGCCCTGCCCCCAGCCAGGGGGGGGAAAGGATAATAGAGT
>NW_011168425.1:0-572 GCF_000146605.3 Meleagris gallopavo
GCCATGTTGGTCGTCCAGCAAATATCTGGATAATTGAAGTCCCCATAAGCACCAGTGCCTGGAAACGTGACGCTACATCCAGTTGCTTTTGGAAGGCCTCATCAGCCTCCTCATCCTGATCAGGGGGCCTGTACGTACACCCCCACAACAGTGTCACCTTACCAGCCTGCCCCTTGATTCTCACCCATAAGCTCTCCACTGCTACATCACTCTCCCCCAAGTGAAGTTCAATACATTCTAGCTGCTCTCTCACATAAAGAGCCAACTCCACCACCCGCCTAGCCAGCCGATCTTTCCTAAAAAGCACATAGCCCTCCATGACAACATTCCAGTCATGCGAGCTGTCCCACCACGTCTCCGTGATCGCGATGAGATCATGACCTCGCAACCGCACGCAGAACTCCAGCTCTTCCTGTTTATTCCCCATGCTACGCGCATTAGTATACAGGCACTTAAGAGAAGCAGCATCCCTCCACCTCTCTCCAAGCCTTTGAACTCCACTGTCTCCACCCATCAAGTCCTGTTTGGAGCCTCGAACTGGCCCCTCAGTCCCAGCGGTCGTCATTTTGTCC
>NW_011168426.1:0-412 GCF_000146605.3 Meleagris gallopavo
GTTGGGTTGATCTGTTGGTGGAAATTCCTTCCAGCTCACTGTTCATTTTTCACCGTTTTCTCCTGCGAATGGAAGATCTCCTTTTGCCTCCTCAAACGAGCACTTCTCCTCATTGCATTCTCTCTCCAAGTTTCCCCTAGGGGACGGGAATCTAAACTTCTAGAAAATAGTTGGCACGTTTATGGACCCTCAGCACCTCATGCGCTGCATCTTTCCTCATGAACACTAGAAAACAAAATTGAACCATTAATTTCAATCCCTAAAATCTCTTGCTATATTAAAGATTCGATCACCTTTACAAGTGCTGTTTTTGTACTGAAGCTGAGGGAATTTCTGAAAGGCCTAAGAACACTTGCTATAATTGCAAATACATAATTTAAAATTTGGGTTTTAGTGTCATAAGACAGTATAG
>NW_011168427.1:0-538 GCF_000146605.3 Meleagris gallopavo
GATACTTTCTTTCAGAGAGCCAGTTCACAACAGTCACCCCAGTGGAGAAGCCCAAAACACCAGCAAATAGATATGAACTGACAGCAACTGAGATTCTTCCTGAGAGGAGGTAAAAGCACAGTTGTCTGTATATGTTTTTGGTTTAGAGCAGTGCTGCCTTAATCAGTGAACAGCCTAGGAAGCGTTCTTCACAACAAGCAAGCTATATTTCCTTCTCCTGGTCAAAATTTCTTAAATCCTCTTTCTCGTGCTTGTATGGAACTTCCTGTGTTCCAGTTTGTACTCATTGCCTCTTGTCCTGATGCTGATCACCACTGAACATGGTCTGACCCCATCCACTTGCCACCTGTGATTCAGATATTGGTAAACGTAGATAGGATCCCCTCTCAACCTTCTCTTTCCCAGGCTCAACAGCCCCAGGTCTCTCAGCCTTTCCTCATCAGGGTGGCACAGCTAGACTGTGCCACTGATCACAGCCCTGTGAGCTCTGCTTGTCAGCCAGTTCTCAATCCACCTCACTGTCCAGTATCTATCCCAC
>NW_011168428.1:0-377 GCF_000146605.3 Meleagris gallopavo
ACCAGTTTTCTCACCCAAAACACGTTTCCTACCAGAAATACAAGGATTCTCCCCCAAGAATGTGACATTTTCTGCCAGGAATTGCAGTTTTCTCCCAGAAATATCACATTTTCTCACAGAAATACCGGTTTTCCCTCCGAAAATAGGACATCTTCTCTCAGAAACGGCAGTTTCCCCCCCCAAAATACGGCCATTTTCACCCAGAAATTGCAGGATTCTCCCCTGAAATATCACGTTTTCTTCCAGAAATAGCAGATTTCTCCATGAAATATGACATTTTGGAACAGAAATACCAGTTCTCTCACAACAAAATCAGCGTTTTCTACCAGAAATACCAGTTTTCTACCCGGAAATACGGCATTTAACTCTCAGAAATG
>NW_011168429.1:0-409 GCF_000146605.3 Meleagris gallopavo
AAGCTCTGGAGATAGCTCATGACAGCTTCCAAGACTCGAAGGGAGCGCGATAAGCGAGGAGGGGGCAACGGCTGTGAGGAGGTGGATAGCGATAGGACAAGGGGAATGGTTTCAAGTGAGGACAGGGGAGGTTTAGGTTGGTTATAGGAGGCAGCTTTCACGCACAGGGTGGTGACGCACTGGAATGTGTGCTTGAGAGTCACTTCCAGGATGATCTGCTCCATGATCCGTGACCAGCACAGAGGTGAGACTGCCATGCTGGTAGTTCCCCGCGTCACACTTTCTGTCCTTCCTAAGAGGTGTGCTGTCACCTTTTTTCTCCTCACCAGGGACTTGACCTGACTGCCTCGACTTGTGAAATACCGTGGAGAGTGGCTCGGTGACTGCAGCGGTGAATTCCCTCGGAACT
>NW_011168430.1:0-564 GCF_000146605.3 Meleagris gallopavo
GAATATATAAATTCTTGTACATGCCAAGTTACTCCAAAACCATACTTGGGCATGACATATTAGAACAGTTGAATGTAGAGATTAAATTCAGTAGAGAAAATTGGAGCTAAGTGTCAAGCAAGAGCAATTGACTGAAAATTTTGAAAAAGTTTGGCTTTAACATAAACTGGGAAAAGCAATGTTGGTACCCCCAGAAGTTACGTAAATCCTAAGTCAGGTATACACAGGATTGCAGGCATCAGGAATGCCTGGCAGAGCCAAAAATGCAGCCCAATAAAAGTTAAGTTAAAGATGGGAGCCAGCCCAACCAGGGTAAAGCAATTCCCTTTAGAGGATAGAAGATTGTAGGAGGATAAAAGAAATAACTTTTTTGAATTTTTGGATTATTAATTGGATAGGAATTCAAATACAACACCCTAATCTTGCATATGAGAAATTGGATGGCAAGAGCTATAGTTAGGTAGAAGATTTGAGGGCAAATAATAGAAATGTTGAATATATACAACCCATGGTGTATATCTTTATTAATCAAGTTAAGGAATAAGTAGGTGAGGTTTACCGTTC
>NW_011168431.1:0-360 GCF_000146605.3 Meleagris gallopavo
CATTAGCTTTATCTTGATCTGACATCTTGACCAAATGCAGGCCTTCTCCAAGACTCTTGAACTACGCTTTTACTATTGAGGGGACAGCAGACTTCTGGGCTTAGATTAGAATATGGCATCCAGTTGCTGAGAATGTGCAAACCCAACCTTGACAAGAAGAAAACCGTCACTGTCATTATGACGTTTTGCACGCAGGAGAAGCTTGATGAAAGTGTGGCAGCGAAGGTCTCTCAGTTCCCTGACCCCATTTTGTAGGGATTTTGTTTGCCTGTTTTGATACAGTCAGCTGCTCTTAATTATGACTGCGTCCTTTGCCATAAACACAACCTCTGACCGCATGGTTATTTTGAGCTCCTCTTC
>NW_011168432.1:0-564 GCF_000146605.3 Meleagris gallopavo
CCAACCCCCTGCTATGTGCAGGGTCGCCAACCACCAGACCAGGCTGCCCAGAGCCACATCCAGCCTGGCCTTGAATGCCTCCAGGTTTGGGGCATGCACAACCTCCTTGGGGAACCTGTTCCAGTGCCTCACCACCCTCTGTGTGAAAAACTTCCTCCTAACATCTAACCTAAACCTCCCCGTGTCAGTTTAAAACCATTCCTTGTCCTGTCACTATCCAGCCCCGTAAACAGCCATTCTCCCTCCTGTTTGCACACTCCCTTCAAGTACTGGAAGGCCACAATGAGGTCTCCCTGGATCCTTCTCCAAGCTAAACAAGCCCAGTTCCCTCAACCTTTCTTCATAGGAGAGGTGCTTCAGCCCTCTAATCATCATAGTGTCCGCCCTCCCTTTCTGTGTTCACCCTGGAAGTGGTATCTACAGCCTGGTCTCTGGGTTCTCAGTGCCCAGTCGACAGAAATACAATACCTGTGAACAGAGCGTATGGAGTTGCAATCAGGTGTTCTACTCAAAAACTTGATCAGGTCTCTTCTTCCAGAGAAAAACATCCCCTGCTCCGCAGTC
>NW_011168433.1:0-440 GCF_000146605.3 Meleagris gallopavo
AGCGGTCTGGTGTTTCTCGCTTGCCGAGAACGGGCCACTTCAGCCGGCTGCTTTTCTCCGACGAGTGAGCGGGCTCCTGTGCGCGCATCGGAAAGGAGCGCAGAATGCACTACGCCTACCTCTGAATACTATGTCTCTGCCTTTATTTCGAGCCACAATTCATGATAGTGATGTTTTCCACTGCTACACATCTGCATTCAGACAGGAAAAGAGTGGAAGGGAAAACAAGCTCTAATAAGGCATTTGCAAGTTCGAGGAGCGACAGCTGTAGTGCTCTCAGGGAGAGCGTTTCAGAAAGTGGGGAGAGATCCTTTCAGGACTGCGCAGAAAAAACCCCCCACTCGCAGGTAGTGCAGGAGGCTGAATTCGCACTTGTCGGCATCGGAATCGCACTTCTTCGCTCTCATGCCCTGAAAGAGGCATTCGCGCTGAACCGCTCC
>NW_011168434.1:0-456 GCF_000146605.3 Meleagris gallopavo
TTCTGCAGGTTGTCTTTGCGGTTGTGGTAGTCCTGCAGATATGGGTCATGCAGGCTGTTGTATTCTGCGCGCAGATGGCGACAGTATGGATCTCCCAGATCAAAATAAGGAGAAGGCTGGTGAAGCTGGAAGAGATGTGTTGCAGAGGGTGAATGGGGAAGGAAAGAGCAGCAAAGAGACAAAGATGCTTCACAGCTGCTCATGCACACAGGCTGGCCTCTTGCACGCCCAGCTGGAGGAGGAGCATGCTGTGTGCATTTCCCAAACAGACACATCTGGGTTTTTCTAAGACCTCCAAGAGGGAGAGCAAGAGAAGGTTGCACTCTCCAGAAATGACCTGGTCTCCACATTTCTGGCTGTGCCAGATGGCATCCCAATGCACTGCCAGCAGCTGCAGGCAGGGCCCCAGCCTCCTGCTTGTCTGGTGCCAGATATGGTGATGGCCCTAGTGCTGGC
>NW_011168435.1:0-415 GCF_000146605.3 Meleagris gallopavo
CCCCGGTTAAGCCCGCCCCAGGGGCAAACACCACCCATCGAGGCCCCACCCCTCGGTTAAGCCCCACCCCTTCCCATAAGCCCCGCCCCCAGAGGTAAGCACCATCCAACAAAGTCTCGCCCACTCCTTCGGGCCATACCCACTCCCCGTAAGCCCCACCTCCAGGGGCAAACACCACCCAATGAGGGCCCGCCCCCTCACCGCAGCCCCGCCCCTCGGGTGCCACACACGGACGCTTCCGTCCCGTGATGACGTCAGCAGCGCTGCCCCCAAAACGGCCCAAGAGCGCCCCCTGCTGGGGAGATCTGGGGAACAGCATGGGGATCCAGAGAGACCTCATAGAGACCCCACATCCACCCCATAGCGCCCCTTACTGACCCCATACGCGCCCCCATATCAACCCCCATATCGCCCC
>NW_011168435.1:20932-21440 GCF_000146605.3 Meleagris gallopavo
GGCTCTCCTAAAGTCCAGGGTAGCAATCCTACTTATTGCTTTGCTTCTTCCGCTCAGGATCTTGAACTCCACCATCTCATGATCACTACAACCCAACTGCCCCTACCTTTACTTCCTTAACAAGTCCATCCCTGTTGGTGAAAATAAGGTCCAGTAACACCCCTCCCCGCGTCGGTTCCTCCACCACCTGCATCAGAAAGTTGTCTTCAACGCACTGCAAGAACCGTCTGGACCGTGCGTGCCTGGCCATGTTGGTCATCCAGCAAATATCTGGATAATTGAAGTCCCCCATAAGCACCAGTGCCTGGGAACGTGACGCTACATCCAGTTGCTTTTGGAAGGCCTCATCAGCCTCCTCATCCTGATCAGGGGGCCTGTAGTACACACCCACAACAGTGTCACCCTTACCAGCCTGCCCCTTGATTCTCACCCATAAGCTCTCCACTGCTACATCACTCTCCCCCAAGTGAAGTTCAATACATTCTAGCTGCTCTCTCACATAAAGAGC
>NW_011168436.1:0-420 GCF_000146605.3 Meleagris gallopavo
ACCCCATACTGCCCCATAGCAACCCCATATAAAACTCCAGATCGCCCCCTAGCAACCCCATATTGCCCCCTCTGGCCCCACAGTGACCCCATATCACCCCCTCTCACCCCATATTGCCTCATATTGCCACCATATTGACCCCATATCGACGAATACAGCAAGGAGAGAGTGTGAGTAAAACCTGGAGAAAAGTCAGAGTAAAGAAGGAGTAAAGTATGGGTAAACCCAGAGTAAAGTGTGAATAAATGTTGAAGTAAGGTGTGAGTACAGCTGGAATAGAGTGTGATAGCCAGTTGTGGGAGTAAAACCTGGAGAAAGTCAGAGGAAAGCATGAGTAATTCTTGCGTAAACCAAGTAAACTGTGAGTATCAACTGTGAGTATCACATGAAGGTGAGAGCACACCTGGAGTAGTGGTGTGA
>NW_011168437.1:0-454 GCF_000146605.3 Meleagris gallopavo
CATCAGGCTGCCAAAATGAAATCAGAAGAGACGCAGAACGTAATTTAAAACACAACAAGGATGCACACAATGCCCTTAAAAAACACCGCATGGATGCAATTAGCACATGAATTACAGCCATCCAGCTTGAGATCCTCCAGAAAAGCAGAGCTCACAGCTCTGAAAGAAAGCAGGAATCACTCACCCCATTCTAAGGGCTCACCCCACACCCCAAAGGAAGCAGTCTCCAGATTCAGATGCTGCTCTTACACCTAGCAGCCCTTCAGTGCACTTGCCATCCCCAAAAAGACAAGATCACAGCCCTGAAAGAAAAAAGAACCACTTACCCCATTCCAAGGCCCAATAGTCCCCCACACTCTCAAGTGAAGGAAGCAGCTTCCAGGTCCAAATACCTACCAGCCCTTAAGTACGCTCAGGGTTCCCTGCTAAGAAAGAGAGAGAGCAGCTCCACAAT
>NW_011168438.1:0-519 GCF_000146605.3 Meleagris gallopavo
AAAACGAGAAAACGTACGAAAAAATCAGGCTAAGAATGAAACGTACTGATGTGTGATGTGTTTTTTTTCTTTCTCCTCCAGCCAGCAGCTATGGGCAGGAACAGGCCCCGATGAGTGGCTCTGGAGGATACCAGGAGCAGAGCTACGGCGGGCAGCAGGAGCGCAGCCGTGGGCGAGGAGGGTACGGCCGGGGCGGCTACGAACGCGGGGGCCGCGGTAGCCGGGGCGGCCGTGGAGGCAACATGGGGTAGGTGTGGGGTAGAAAAGGGAGAAAACGGGCAAAAGAAAGAGGGAGGGGAAATCCAGAGGGATTCGGGGGCTTCCGGAGGTGGAAAAACAGGGGAAAAACGCCCCAAAAATTGAGGGAGAGAGAGAGTGGCGTTCTTCCAAGAGCGGTGGTTGGAATTGGGGGGAAATGGTTAAAAAAGGAGGAAGTGAAAGTGGTGGTGATGGAAGTGTGGGGGAGAAGCGGGTGGGAGATTCCAAGGGAGTGGGGCTGGCGGTGCTGTGAGGAGGGGA
>NW_011168439.1:0-543 GCF_000146605.3 Meleagris gallopavo
GCGTGAGAGCGAAGGAGTGCGATTGCGATGCCGACAAGTGCGAATTCAGCCTCCTGCACTACCTGCGAGTGGGGGGTTTTTTCTGCGCAGCCCTGAAAGGATCTCTCCCCACTTTCTGAAACGCTCTCCCTGAAAGCACTGCAGCTGTCGCTCCGCGAACTTGCAAATGCCTGATTAGAGAGGGGTTTTCCCTTCCACTCTTTTCCTGTCTGAATGCAGATGTGTCGCAGTGGAAAACCTGACTAGAATGAATTGTGGCTCGAAATAAAGGCAGAGACATAGTATTCAGAGGTAGGCGTAGTGCATTCTGCATGTAGCCAAGGCGAAGTGCAAACCGCTCCTTTCCGATGCGCGCACAGGAGCCCGCTCACTCGTCGGAGAAAAGCAGCCGGCTGAAGTGGCCCGTTCTCGGCAAGCGAGAAACACGAGACCGCTGCTGACGGCTGAAAGCGGAGTTCGGGGAGAAACACAAATTCTCGGCCAGCTACGGCAAAGTCTCCGGAGCGGTTCAGCGCGAATGCCGCTTTCTGCGCGTGAGAGCGA
>NW_011168440.1:0-499 GCF_000146605.3 Meleagris gallopavo
GGTGCTCCAGCCCTCTGATCATCTTCATGGCCCTTCTCTGGACCTGCTCCAAAAGCTCCACATCATTCCCGTGCTGGAGCCCCAGGCCTGGACGCAGTGCTGCACATGGGGCCGCACACCAGAGCCGAGTCGAGGGGGACAATCACCTCCCTCTCCCTGCTGGTCGCTCCTCTTTGAATGCAGCCCAGGATCTAGTTGGCCTTCTGGGCTGCAAGTGCACACTACTGGCTTATGTCCAGCTCTTTGTCCACCAGGATCCCCGAGTCCTCCGCAGGGCTGCTCCCAAGGGCTTCTACGCCCAGTTGGTACAAGCATCTGGGTTTCCCCTTCATCAGGGACATCAACAGTGGGGTTGAGTGCACCCTAAGGACACCAAGCTGTGGGGTGCAGTGACACAGCAGAGGGGACGGGATGGCCATCCACAGAGACCCTCAAACAGGCTGAGCAGTGGCCACAAATACAAGTGCAGGGTCAGTAGCTGGGATGGAGGGAACACCCA
>NW_011168441.1:0-541 GCF_000146605.3 Meleagris gallopavo
TTTATGTTTCTGTTGTCAAACAGACACCCGAAAGTTACGACCAAATGTTTGTTAAGAAAGCGATGGTTAGAAGGCAATTAACCAATCAAGATATTTGGGTGTGGGGCGGCAAAGATTTTGTGTTTACTTGGTATTTGTATGATGAGCGAAGCGTCGTGAAAGAGTGTGAACCTGCAGTACTCAGCCAGTGAGGAACCAGGGCAGAAAGAGATCAGCGTCGGGCAATAGGGGATAAAAGATGGAGCACTGTTTTCTGAGTGCTGTCCTGCTTGCGGGAGGCCCGCCATTGCAATTGCGAATAAAATCTGCTTTATCAGAGAAACCGTCCCGGAAAAATTTATTTTGGATATTTCCAACACTGCCCACAATGTCCGTGTGAAATGTCTCATCCCTCTTGGAAGGCTGCGAGGAAAGCGAATCTCTGGGATCCCACAAACAAAGCACTCCCTGCCCGGCAGGGTCGCGGGAGCCATGGAGTCACAACAGTGACGCAGAGGATGGATGCCGGGTCATTTATTGGGCGTTCCAACAAGGAATCAAC
>NW_011168442.1:0-302 GCF_000146605.3 Meleagris gallopavo
TATTCTGTTAAGCGTACTGGGAATACTCCCAAGTACGCAGGGACCCATTCTCAATTATAGTGCCAGTTGATAAGAAGAGATCCCAGAAACCCTGGGATCTGCCCGGGGATCATTTTAACTAGGGGAATGGTGTTCTCCCCTTGACCCATTTACAGAAACCCCATAAAAGAGACATGATGTAAAGTGGATTTACATCAAACAATTGCCTGGCTCGCCAATTGTTTAATCAATGGATATACAGATGGTATAGATCCATATCCAGGAGCTCGGCTAATAGCATTTATATTGGAGAAATAAGAGAA
>NW_011168443.1:0-487 GCF_000146605.3 Meleagris gallopavo
TTCTGGGTGAAAATGGCGTATTTTGGGGGGAAAAACTCCACTTTCTAGGACAAAATGTCCTATTTTCGGAGGGAAAACTGGTATTTCTGTGAGAAAATGTGGTATTTCTGGCAGAAAACTGCAATTCCTGGCAGAAAATGTCCTATTTTGGGGGAGAATCCTGGTATTTCTGGTAGGAAACGTTGTGTTTTGGGTCGAGAAAACTGGTATTTCTGGGAGATGTTGCCATATTGTTGGGAGACAACTGGTATTTTGGTAGAAAATGTAATATTTCAGGAAGAAAGGTGCAATTCCTGGGAGAAAACGTACATTTTGGGGCAGAAAACTGCCATTTCTGAGAGAAGAAGGCCTAACTTGCGGGGCAAAAACTGGTATTTCTGTTAGGAAACGCTGAGTTTTTGGTGAGAAAACTGGCATTTCTGGTACAAAACGTCCTATTTCTGGGAGAAGCTGGTATTTCTGGGAGAAATGTCCTGTTCTGGTTGAA
>NW_011168444.1:0-356 GCF_000146605.3 Meleagris gallopavo
AGGGTGGACAAAATGACTGTATGAAACCTTGAGGGACCTGAATGAAGACCCTGGGATGGCAGACCCAGTGCCCTGAGAATGTTGCAGGCAACATGGGCCACCCCGCTTAGGATCCAAATTACGGGCACTGATCATCAGGTAAGACCCCAGATTGGTAATGAAAATCATCTTCTGCTCCCTGCCCCTGAGAATTTAGATCCAGGCACCCATAGAATAAAATGGCCGTGGAAGGTGCAGGTAGGACCCAGGTGGTGTGGCCTACTTGCACCTTGGGGGAGATTGCTGGAGGTGGGAAAAGGTATTTTTTGAGAACTTTTCTTAGTTCTTAGTCCTATCTGCTTGGACAACACTGAACT
>NW_011168445.1:0-511 GCF_000146605.3 Meleagris gallopavo
TTGCTGATGATACGAAGTTGGGAGGATTGGCTGACACGCCTGAAGGCTGTGCTGCCATTTAGAGAGACCTGGACAGGCTGGAGAGCTGGGCAGTAAGAACCGGATGAGGTTCAACAAAGCAAGTGTAGGGTCTTACACCTAGGGAGGAATAATGCATGCACCAATACAGGCTGGGGATGAGCTGCTGGAGAGGAGCTCTGCAGAGAGGGACCTGGGCATCCTGGTGGACGACAGGTTGGCCATGAGCCAGCAGTGTGCCCTCGTGGCCAAAAGGCCAATGGCATTCTGGGTGCATTAAGAAGAGCGTGTCCAGCAGGCCGAGGGAGGTGATCCTCCCCCTCTACTCTGCCCTGGTAAGGCCTCATCTGGAGTACTGTGTCCAGTTCTGGGCTCCCCAGTACAAAAAAGACAGGGATCTCTTGGAAAGAGTCCAGCAGAGGGCCACAAAGATGGTGAAGGGCCTGGAGCATCTCCCCTGTGAAGAAAGGCTAAGTGAACTGGGTCTGTTTAG
>NW_011168446.1:0-437 GCF_000146605.3 Meleagris gallopavo
TTAGCAGTCGTTCTATCTTTAGTAATAGAAGCCTCCCGGAGTTTTGCGCCAATTTCGTCCCAAAGTTCACCATAAAAAGAGAATGCAGTTTTCAGAAATTCAGGGACATTTTTGCTTCACCATTTGAGAAAAGTAACTAATGCTGAGGTAGATACAGGCTGATTCTGAAACGTTAAAACTAACTGTAAGGCTTCCAGATGTTCTTGCTGCTCCTTTGTTAGTGAACTCCCCATAGTTCCCGACTGCTCACCCCCCATCCGGCAGAGCGGTGCGGGCGCGCGAAACGATCTCTCCGCAGTTCAGTCGGGCGGCGCTGCCGGATGAGTCGGTGGAGCAACAGGCGCTATCGGTAGGACAGGACCCGCATACAGATTTCCAGATTACGTGACCGCTCTGTTAATATTTTAACCTCACAATCCAGTTTTTCCAGCCCCTCA
>NW_011168447.1:0-427 GCF_000146605.3 Meleagris gallopavo
ATTAGACCCATAGCCTACATGTTTGATACGGCAAGAACTAACCACATGAAACTGCTAAACAACAGGTTGCTAGGAGCTCTGAAATGACTAGTGTGTTATTGCAAAGCTGCTTCACTACCAGGAAGTTGCTGAAAGCTGCTCTTCCCAGTACTTCTAGGAACTCAAAATTCCAGAATGAGGCTTAGCTGTGAAGCAACTTAGTTCAGAACAAAATACAACACTCCAAAGTATTCAAGATAAATTTAGCTGAACATTCTACAAAACATAAATGGTATGCACTGTAATTTTGAAAAAAAACCTCTTTAGCTCTTCAGAAATTACTGGCTTTTCTGCCAGCAAACTTAGCAAAGATTTGTTTTAAGTTCAAACATGTCACATTTCATTCTCCTGCACTTCTAACGCACAAGACTTCTCTGTTCTCATCCAA
>NW_011168448.1:0-406 GCF_000146605.3 Meleagris gallopavo
TACCCAGAAATATCACATTTTCACCCAGAAATACCAGCTTTTCTCCCTGAAATATTACATTTTGTTCCAGAAATACCAGTTTTCTCACCCAAAACACGTTTCCTACCAGAAATACAAGGATTCTCCCCCAAGAAATGTGACATTTTCTGCCAGGAATTGCAGTTTTCTCCCAGAAATATCACATTTTCTCACAGAAATACCGGTTTTCCCTCCGAAAATAGGACATCTTCTCTCAGAAACGGCAGTTTCCCCCCCAAAATACGCCATTTTCACCCAGAAATTGCAGTATTCTCCCCAGAAATATCACGTTTTCTTCCGGAAATAGGAGATTTCTCCATGAAATATGACATTTTGGAACAGAAATACCAGTTCTCTCACAACAAAATCAGCGTTTTCTACCAGAAAT
>NW_011168449.1:0-414 GCF_000146605.3 Meleagris gallopavo
GCAAGATCGTGGCAAGGTGATATAATCAACCTGCCATGCCTCTCCGTATTTATACTTTAGCCATCGCCCTTCCCCCCGTGTGGTTTCATCCTTTTGGCTTGTTTGATTATGGCACATGTTTCACAATCATGAATAACCTGTGCAATAGCGTCCATAGTTAAGTCCACCCCTCGGTCTCTAGCCCATTTATGTGTCGCATCTCTCCCTTGGTGACCCGAGGTCTCATGGGCCCATCGAGCTAAAAATAATTCACCCTTGTTCTGCCAGTCCAGGTCTATTTGGGCCACCTCAATTTTGGCAGCTTGGTCTACCTGATGGTTATTTTGCTGTTCTTCTGTAGCCCCGACTCTTGGGCACATGAGCATCTACATGGCGCACCTTTACAACCATATTCTTTGTTCGGGCGGCAATATC
>NW_011168450.1:0-437 GCF_000146605.3 Meleagris gallopavo
TGAATGCCGACATGAATGTGGCAACACAAAGCCAAGGGGTCATTAGGCCAACAGAATGGGGCAAGGAACACAAAAATAGGAGGACAAGAGAATGTAATAGTGAAAACAGTGCAAGACCAGAGACAAGCAAGACACAGAACAAAGAGGATAGGCAGCCTTCTGGGCACCATGAAGCGCAATTCAGAGCTCTGGGGGAACCCTATTGTGCCGGGCTCTGGAATGGGTAAACGCTGGCGGTTGTGCATCGCCCTTACCTGCTGGGCAGACAATGACCAGTCAGCAAAGTGAGGTTCCGGGGCATGCCGGGAAATGCACATTCCACTTCCTTGCTGTTTCCACAGAGACCAACACATCTCTCCGGGCACTTGTTACGGCACTTGGGACCACCGCAGCTCTGCTGCCACCTGTTGGACACAATACAGTCATGAAGGCACTGC
>NW_011168451.1:0-472 GCF_000146605.3 Meleagris gallopavo
TCGGCATCGGAATCGCACTCCTTCGCTCTCACGCGTGAAGCGGCATTCGCGCTGAACCGCTCCGGAGACTTTGCCGGAGCTGGCCGAGAAATCGCGTACATCCCCGAACGCCGCTTTCCAGCCGTCAGCAGCGGTCTCGTGTTTCTCGCTTGCCGAGAACGGGCCACTTCAGCCGGCTGCTTTTCTCCGACGAGTGAGCGGGCTCCTGTGCGCGCATCGGAAAGGAGCGGTTTGCACTTCGCCTTCGCTACATGCAGAATGCACTACGCCTACCTCCGAATACTATGTCCCTGCCTTTATTTCGAGCCACAATTCATGCTAGTGAGGTTTTCCACTGCTACACATCTGCATTCAGAGAGGAAAAGAGTGGAAGGGAAACAAGCTCTAATAAGGCATTTGCAAGTTCGAGGAGCGACAGCTGTAGTGCTCTCAGGGAGAGCGTTTCAGAAAGTGGGGAGAGATCCTTTTCAGG
>NW_011168452.1:0-403 GCF_000146605.3 Meleagris gallopavo
TGCTGAGGGAGCTGGCGGAGGTCATTGCCAAACCGCTCTCCATCATTTTTGAGAGGTCTTGGATAACAGGGGAGGTCCCTGAAGACTGGAGAATAGCCAATGTCACTCCGGCCTTCAAAAGGGCAAGAAGGAAGATCCGGGTAATTATAGGCCTGTCAGCCTCACCTCTGTCCCTGCAAAGGTGATGGAACAGCTTGTGCTGGATACCATCTCCAGACAACTGGGAGAAAAGGAGGTTATCAGGAGTAGTCAACATGGGTTCACCAAGGGGAGGTCGTGCTCGACCAACCTGGTGGCCTTCTATGATGCTGTCACATGCTGGGTGGATGGGGGAAGAGCGGTAGATGGAGTCTACCTTGATTTTAGAAAGGTCATTTGAATACTGTCTCCCATGACATCCTTA
>NW_011168453.1:0-518 GCF_000146605.3 Meleagris gallopavo
GTCGGCAAACTCTCCGGAGCGGTTCAGCGCGAGTGCCGCTTTCTACGCATGAGAGCGAAGCAGTGCAATTCCGATGCCGAGAACGTGCGAATTCAGCCTCCTGCACTACCTCCGTAGGGAGGTTTTTTCTCCGCAGGCCAGAAAGGATCGCTCCCCACTTTCTGTCACGCTCTCTCTCCCTGGGAGCGAAACAAATGTCGCTCCCCGAACTTCCAACAGCCTTATTAGAGAGGGTTTTGCTCTCCACTCTTTTCCTCCGAGCATGCACAAGCGTAGCCATGGAGAACAACACCAAAAAAGAATTGCCGCTCGAAATGAAGGCAGAGACGTCGTATTCACAGCTAGGCCTAGTGCATTCTGCATGTACCCGAGGCGAAGTGCAAACCGCTCCTCTCCGACGTGCGGACACGAGACCGCTCGCGCGTCGGAGAAAAGCAGCAGGCACAAGTCGCCCGTTCTCGGCAAGTGAGAAACACGAGAGCGCTGCTGACGGCTGAAAGCGGCACTCGGGGAGAAGC
>NW_011168454.1:0-413 GCF_000146605.3 Meleagris gallopavo
CGGTGGATGTGCTGGCCCTTTCAAGGTGAGCCTGGCTCAGACTCTGAGCAACTTGATCTAGCTGTGGATGGTCAGCATGGGGCAGTCGGATCACATCGCAAACCTACCTGCATACAAGCAGCGCACCAACATGGGGTGCATGATGTTCATTACCTGCTGGACAGATCTCACACCACTGACTGGAGGAGCCCAGGCAATCCTTCAACTCCATCAGGCTGCAAAATGAAATCAGAAGAGACGCAGAACATCATTTAAAACACAACAAGGATGCACACAATGCCCTTAAAAACACCCACCGCATGGATGCAATTAGCACATAGCCCTATTAATTACAGCCATCCAGCTTGAGATCCTCCAGAAAAGCAGAGCTCACAGCTCTGAAAAGAAAGCAAGGAATCACTCACCCCATTTCA
>NW_011168455.1:0-372 GCF_000146605.3 Meleagris gallopavo
GGGGCTGTTAAAAGGTGAGTGAGTCTTGCTAATCACTCCCTGATTCTCTAGTTGGTGAATCAGCTTCTGAATGGGGAGCAAGGAATCCCTGTTGGTGCGGTACTGCCGTCTGCGCACCGTTTTTGTAGCAATCGGTACTTGTTGCTCTTTCACTCGTAGCAACCCCACGGCAGATGGATCTTCTGACAGGCCAGGCAAAATAGACAACTGCTTAACACCTTCTGTGTCTACAGCAGCTATTCCAAAGGCCCATCGATACCCTTTGGGATCCTTAAAATATCCCCTTCTGAGGTAATCAATACCAAGTATGCATGGAGCCCCTGGGCCAGTCACAATAGGGTGTTTTTGCCAGTCTTTACCAGTGAGGCTGAT
>NW_011168456.1:0-572 GCF_000146605.3 Meleagris gallopavo
GGAAGGAAATGCCAAGGATGACGGCCCAGACAATACGGCAGGGAACGCCAAAACTGAATGCCGACATGAATGTGGCAACACAAAGCCAAGGGGTCATTAGGCCAAGAGAATGGGGCAAGGAAACACAAAATAGGAAGACAAGAGAATGTAATAGTGAAAACAGTGCAAGACCAGAGACAAGCAAGACACAGAACAAAGAGGATAGGCAGCCTTCTGGGCACCATGAAGCGCAATTCAGAGCTCTGGGGGAACCCTATTGTGCCGGGCTCTGGAATGGGTAAACGCTGGCGGGTGTGCATCGCCCTTACCTGCTGGGCAGACAATGACCAGTCAGCAAAGTGAGGTTCCGGGGCATGCCGGGAAATGCACATTCCACTTCCTTGCTGTTTCCACAGAGACCAACACATCTCTCCGGGCAGTTGTTACGGCACTTGGGAGCACCGCAGCTCTGCTGCCACCTGTTGGACACAATACAGTCATGAAGGCACTGCCCTGCATCCCGGCCTCTTGCACAAACCTGTGCTCCTTGCTCGGAGCACATGGCTGCACTCTGTGCACGATGTTGCTTACCA
>NW_011168457.1:0-551 GCF_000146605.3 Meleagris gallopavo
AACTGCTATGAAGCAAAAGTTTACAGGTTCAGGTCTCCCCTATCAAGACAGGCTGAGGGAGCTGGGCTTGTTCAGCCTGGAGACAAGAAGGCTGTGAGGAGACCTCACTGCAGCTTTCCAGTATTTAAAAGGAGATCATAAACAGGAGAGGAATCAATTTTTAACTTGAGTAGATAGTGACAGGACAAGGGGGAATGGTTTTAAGGAGCAAAGGTTTAGATTAGATGGTGGGGAAGCTCTTTACAGAGAGTGGAGAAGTGCTGGAGAGGCTGTGGATGCTTTGTCCTGGAGGTGTTCAAAACCAGGTTGAATGGAGCCCTGAGCAACTGAGTCTAGTACCATATCTGGAGATTGGTGGCCCTGCCTCTGTTAGGAGGAACTTGATCCTTGGGGTCTTTTCCAACCAAGCCATTCTATAACTCAGGCCTAGATGGCCAACTGTTTTTACCAAGATTACTGTACTATTACTGCAAATAAAAGTGAAAAGATAAAGAAAAAGATAATTAAATATTGTGTAGTTATATGGACAAGAGAGCCAATCAAAAGAACTG
>NW_011168458.1:0-362 GCF_000146605.3 Meleagris gallopavo
TCAGGTGGTCCAGAACCTGATCTCCCATGGCAGCGTGGGATGGGAAGGGGTGGTGTGGGGACTGAGGAAGCAATGGCAGTCCCCACCTCACCAAAGCAAAGATGAGGGCTGTGCATCATGAGCAGTTCTCAGACAAGATGGAGGCCAAAATGGTGTTGGGTACCTGAGCCTTCTCTGGTGGTAAGCAACATGGTGCACAGAGTGCAGCCATGTGCTCCGAGCAAGGAGCACAGGTTTGTGCAAGAGGCCCGGATGCAGGGCAGTGCCTTCATGACTGTATTGTGTCCAACAGGTGGCAGCAGAGCTGCGGTGCTCCCAAGTGCCGTAACAACTGCATGGAGAGATGTGTTGGTCTCGGTGGA
>NW_011168459.1:0-427 GCF_000146605.3 Meleagris gallopavo
GCAAAGAATGGAAAGCAAAGGAGCAACTGAAAGCAAAGCCAAGAAACATACTCTGAACAGGAAAGGAATGCTTGCAGCAAGGAACAAGATCACGCAAAGAAAGCAGCAGGAAAAGACAAAGAATACACAAATAGGAAACAAAGACAAATAGCAAAAAGACCAAAACAAAAAAAGACCTACAACTAACAGAAAAAAATAAAAATAAAAAAAAAGAACGAAAACAAAACAAGGAATGAAAACGAAGCAAAGCCAAGCGAGGATGAGAAATACAAGAGGAAAGCCAATGAATTCAATACACTAGCATGGCAAAGCAAAGAATCCTAGCAAAGTAAAGAGAGAACAAAGCTCACCAGTGCTTAACAATGGAAAGAAAGAACCAAAATTTAACAGCAATGCAAGGCCCCGATACCAACAAGAACCAAAGAGC
>NW_011168460.1:0-531 GCF_000146605.3 Meleagris gallopavo
AGCGCTGCTCTGAATCTGAACTTGTCAAAGTACCGTTCAAGTTTGGCACCAAAACGTAGGACCCGTCGATTCCCCGCCCTCGTGGGTCTCAGTGGCCGCTCCCTGCCACCCCTCTGTGGCATCATGGTCACCACCTCATGGGGGGATGTGGGTGTGGGCCTCAGCTCCAAAGCAAGAAGGTAACAGCTCCACAGCTTCTCTGAGCAACCTATTCCAGTGCACCACTGCCCTCCGATTCAAGAATTTCCTCCCAGCGTCCAAGCTCTATTTATCTGGCGTCTTTGTTCAATATTGTGCATCACCTCCAAGCACAGCTAGTTCCCTCTGGTTTCCCTCGACACCTTTCCACTTGCCTGGGAACATACCAGATCTTCTTTGAAAGGATACTTTCCTTCATGGCTGAGAAAGAATCACTTCCATACCATGAAATCAGATATCCCTTTTCCAATTGCTTTGTCAGGATCCCTTCAAGGGGATCCCAGATGCCTGGCTTCATTGCCCACTAAGTCCGGGCCACGGGCCCCATTCTCC
>NW_011168461.1:0-413 GCF_000146605.3 Meleagris gallopavo
TCCGGGGCATGCCGGGAAATGCACATTCCACTTCCTTGCTGTTTCACAGAGACCAACACATCTCTCCGGGCAGTTGTTACGGCACTTGGGAGCACCGCAGCTCTGCTGCCACCTGTTGGACACAATACAGTCATGAAGGCACTGCCCTGCATCCGGGCCTCTTGCACAAACCTGTGCTCCTTGCTCGGAGCACATGGCTGCACTCTGTGCACCATGTTGCTTACCACCAGAGAAGGCTCAGGTACCCAACAACATTTTTGCTTCCATCTTGTCTGAGAACTGCTCATTATGCACAGCCCTCATCTTTGCTTTTGGTGAGGTGGGGACTGCCATTGCTTCCTCAGTCCCACACACCCCTTCCCATCCCACACTGCCATGGGAGATCAGGTTCTGGACCACCTGAGGACCCAAAC
>NW_011168462.1:0-435 GCF_000146605.3 Meleagris gallopavo
GCACAGCGTGGAAGCAAAGGGTTAAATTCTACACGATGGAAAACACTTTAAAAAATCAACCAAAGAAATGAAAAGAGAGGGAGAAAAAAAGGAGGGGGGGAAGAAAAGAGGGGGAGGAAAAAAAAGCGCTACGGAAAAAAGAAAGTGCGCTGTTTGCGCGCTGCAGGGGGACGGGAGTGGGTAGCAGAGCGGTGCTGCGCTCCGGGACCTTTGTTAGGGACAAACGGAGAGGAGGGGAACCCATCGGCACCGATTGCTTCGGAAAGGGGAAAAAAAACCATCACTGCGCTCTTCGGTTTTCAAGTTTGGCGAACCGACAGCACCGCTGCCTGCAGAGGGGAACGGAGTTGGGCTTAAGGGTAATTTCTGATCCGCATGGCAACAACAACAACAGTTGGTTGGTGGTGGTTTGTGGCTTTGTTTGGGTGGGGGGGG
>NW_011168463.1:0-370 GCF_000146605.3 Meleagris gallopavo
TTGTTTCCATGCCCACTTGAGTCTCATTCTGCCAGCATGGCCGTGTTGACAAAGCCACTGCAGTCAAGTCGTGTGGTGCCAGCACCTGCAGTGGGGTCAGGAGTCAGCCAAGCAGTGGAAAAGCTTTGGGCTAAGAACACGGGTGATTTTATGGATTTTTTGGAGCAAGACAGGCTCCATTTTGGGACTGACTTATCTTTTTTTATGGAGGAAAGGAACATCATTTGTTCCTATTGCCCTCAGGGCCTCAGGATCATCTGTTACCATTTGTGTTGGGCTGTCCATCTGCAAGGCAGATGGGAAACACCTGAGAAGCAGCCGCCTGCTTTTCTTCCCCATGCTGCCCTCCCCTGCACAGCCCTGCTCACCG
>NW_011168464.1:0-553 GCF_000146605.3 Meleagris gallopavo
CCCTCCGCTTTGCCGGCAGCCACGTCCAGGCTGCCTTCGGCATCGGGGCCCTGCAGGGCGAGCTCGCCCTCCGGGATTTTCGCCCTGGGCTTTGGGCAGCGAGATCTCGGCCTTTGGCAGGCTGACCTGCACGTGGGGAGCTTTGACTTTTGGGCAGCTTGACGCTGGGCATCTTGACGTCGGGCATTTTGAAGCGGCCTTTCTCCGCGTCTGCGCCGGCGGCCGCCTCGATGGTCACCTCGGCGCCGGGCGCTTGGATCTCGGCCCCGGGCAGGGTCACGTCGACTTCGGCGGTTCCCGAGGGTGCCGTCACCTGGGGCTCCTTGAGGCTCACGTCCACATCGGCAGCTACGGTGCCCTTGGCCTCTCTGCTGCTGGACCAGCCAAAGGAAGGCATGCCGAACTTGGGCATTTTGAACTTGCCGTCTTTTGCCTTGGTGGCCTCCTTCTCCGGGGCTTTTACCTCCCCCTCGAGGCTGAGCGCCGCCTCGGGCGCCTGCAGGTCGACACCGGCCTTTGGAAGGGTGATGTCGACGGAGGGCAGGCTGATGTC
>NW_011168465.1:0-548 GCF_000146605.3 Meleagris gallopavo
TCAGAGGAATGGCATGGGCAAGGAGACAAGGGAGGCAAAGCAAGGCAAGGCAAAGAATGGAAAGCAAAGGAGCAACTGAAAGCAAAGCCAAGAAACATACTCTGAACAGGAAAGGAATGCTTGCAGCAAGGAACAAGATCACGCAAAGAAAGGAGCAGGAAAGACAAAGAATACACAAATAGGAAACAAAGACAATGCAAAGCAAACAAAAAAACTCACTACAAGAAAAAAATAAAAATAAAAAAAAAGACAAAACAAAACAAGGAATGAAAACGAAGCAAAGCCAAGCGAGGATGAGAAATACAAGAGGAAAGCCAATGAATTCAATACACTAGCATGGCAAAGCAAAGAATCCTAGCAAAGTAAAGAGAGAACAAAGCTCACCAGTGCTTAACAATGGAAAGAAAGAACCAAAATTTAACAGCAATGCAAGGCCCCGATACCAACAATAACCAAAGAGCAAACCAAAGCCAGGAAAAACTAGCAAAAGGAAAGAAAGAGTAAGTAATAAAAAGCCAAGGAGAGCAAAGCAAAATCACTTGAAATCC
>NW_011168466.1:0-514 GCF_000146605.3 Meleagris gallopavo
GGAAACAAAGACAATGCAAAGCAAACAAAAAACTCACTACAGAAAAATAAAAATAAAAAAGAACAAAACAAAACAAAGGAATGTAAACGAAGCAAAGCAAAGCGAGGATGAGAAATACAAGAGGAAAGCCAATGAATTCAATACACTAGCATGGCAAAGCAAAGAATCCTAGCAAAGTAAAGAGAGAACAAAGCTCACCAGTGCTTAACAATGGAAAGAAAGAACCAAAATTTAACAGCAATGCAAGGCCACAATACCAACAAGAACCAAAGAGCAAACCAAAGCCAGGAAAAACCAGCAAAAGGAAAGAACGAGTATGTAGAAAAAAAGCCAAGCAGAGCAAAGCAAAATCACTTGAAACCCTCACAAACAGAGGGGAATACGCTCAGGAAAGGAAAAAGCAGTTCCAAGAATAGAAACAAAAGGGAAAATAAAACAACACTGGGAAAAAAACCCAATGCATTGCAATGCAGAAGGAGCAGGGAAACCAAGGCAGAAACCACAGAAAAACAAC
>NW_011168467.1:0-541 GCF_000146605.3 Meleagris gallopavo
CCATGTTGCTTACCACCAGAGAAGGCTCAGGTACCCAACAACATTTTGGCTTCCATCTTGTCTGATAACTGCTCATTATGCACAGCCCTCATCTTTGCTTTGGTTTGGTGAGGTGCAGACTGCCATTGCTTCCTCAGTCCCACAGACCCCTTCCCATCCCACACTGCCATGGGAGATCAGGTTCTGGACCACCTGAGGACCCAAACATCCAGGAGTCTTTGGGTCCTGACGAGATGAGTCCCAGAGTTCCGAGGGAATTCACCGCTGCAGTCACTGAGCCACTCTCCATGGTATTTCACAAGTCGAGGCAGTCAGGTCAAGTCCCTGCTGAGGAGAAAAAAGGTGACAGCACACCTCTTAGGAAGGATAGAAAGTGTGACGCAGGGAACTACCAGCATGTCAGTCTCACCTCTGTGCTGGTCACGGATCATGGAGCAGATCATCCTGCAAGTGACTCTCAAGCACACATTCCAGTGCGTCACCACCCTGGGCGTGAAAGCTGCCTCCTAATAACCAACCTAAACCTCCCCTGTCTCACTTA
>NW_011168468.1:0-318 GCF_000146605.3 Meleagris gallopavo
CTATGTCCTGCCTTGCTGTCCCTCCTGCCAGCCCCTGGCTCTTTGTTCTTTTCGGACGCGGGGTCCTTGTGCCCTCAGCCCATGGTGCTGCGCAGCTGTCCTTCTCCGAGGGCGTGTTTATCGCTGCTCGGAGCGGTTTGTGTTCTCTCACAAAAGACCTACAGCTCCAGCAGGGCGCGAGCTGAGCCAGGGCAAACGCCGCGTGTGGGGGAAGCGCTGCAGACGTGGTACTCACTGGGTCCGGGGGTGACGGTGGTCTCCGTCGTGGGTCGTCCGCAAAAGGTGGGCGCCCGGAGCCACGTACTTCCCGTTCCTGGT
>NW_011168469.1:0-364 GCF_000146605.3 Meleagris gallopavo
CGAGCCACTCTCCATGGTATTTCAGAAGTCGAGGCAGTCAGGTCAAGTCCTGGTGAGGAGAAAAAGGTGACAGCACACCTCTCAGGAAGGATAGAAAGTGTGACGCGGGGAACTACCAGCATGTCAGTCTCACCTCTGGGCTGGTCACGGATCATGGAGCAGATCATCCTGGAAGTGACTCTCAAGCACACATTCCAGTGCGTCACCACCCTGTGCGTGAAAAGCTTGCCTCCTAATAACCAACCTAACCTCCCCTGTCTCACTTGAAAACCATTTCCCCTTGTCCTATCGCTATCCACCTCCTCAACAGCCGTTGCCCCTCCTGCTTATGCGCTCCCTTCGAGTCTTGGAAGGCTGTCATGAG
>NW_011168470.1:0-508 GCF_000146605.3 Meleagris gallopavo
CGCAGCTCTGCTGCCACCTGTTGGACACAATACAGTCATGAAGGCACTGCCCGTGCATCCGTGCCTCTTGCACAAACCTGTGCTCCTTGCTCCGGAGCACATGGCTGCACTCTGTGCACCATGTTGCTTACCACCAGAGAAGGCTCAGCTACCCAACACCATTTTTGGCTTCCATCTTGTCTGAGAACTGCTCATTATGCACAGCCCTCATCTTTGCTTTGGTGAGGTGGGGACTGCCATTGCTTCCTCAGTCCCACACACCCCTTCCCATCCCACACTGCGATGGCAGATCAGGTTCTGGACCACCTGAGGACCCAAACAGCCAGGGAGTCTTTGGGTCCTGACGAGATGAGTCCCAGAGTTCCGAGGGAATTCACCGCTGCAGTCACCGAGCCACTCTCCATGGTATTTCACAAGTCGAGGCAGTCAGGTCAAGTCCCTGGTGAGGAGAAAAAAGGTGACAGCACACCTCGTTAGGAAGATAGAAGTGTGACGGCGGGGAACTACC
>NW_011168471.1:0-348 GCF_000146605.3 Meleagris gallopavo
GTGATACTCACAGTTGATACTCACAGTTTACTTGGGTTACGCAAGAATTACTCATGCTTTCCTCTGACTTTTCTCCAGGTTTTACTCCCACAACTGGCTATCACCCTCTATTCCAGCTGTACTCACACCTTACTTCAACATTTATTCACACTTTACTCTGGGTTTACCCATACTTTTCTCCTTCTTTACTCTGACTTTTCTCCAGGTTTTACTCACACTCTCTCCTTGATGTATTCGTCGATATGGGGTCAATATGGGGTCAATATGAGGCAATATGGGGTGAGAGGGGTGATATGGGGTCACTGTGGGGCCAGAGGGGGCAATAGTGGGGTTGCGTAGGGGGCGATC
>NW_011168472.1:0-348 GCF_000146605.3 Meleagris gallopavo
ATTTCTGGTGAAAAACGTAGAGTCTTCGGTAGATAAAACTGGAATTTCTGGGGCAGAATATCATATTTTGGGAGAAAGCTACTATTTCTCGGAGAAAACGTCATATTTCTGGTTGAAAACGGTATTGATGGGAGAAAACGCCCTATTTCTGGTTGAAAAATGGTATTTGTGGGAGGAAACTGCAGTTCCTGGCAGTAAAATGGCATATTTTGGGAGAAAGCGGCTATTGCGGTATAAAATGTCGTATATTTGCGATTAAACTGGCATTTCTTGGGGAAAATATCATATTTTTGGGGAAAAATCTACTATTTCTTGGAAAAGGTGTCATATTTATGGGAAGAAATCTGG
>NW_011168473.1:0-506 GCF_000146605.3 Meleagris gallopavo
GCTCGTCTGATCAGCAGCAGCTCAACGGGGATCCTGTGATAACAAGGATGCTGAGATTAGTTGCTCCTGCTGCTCGATGTCACGTTGTTACCTACGTTTGTGCCTTGAGGACAGTGCTTGATTAGGGAGAGAATTCCAGAAATGGCAGATTGTACTCAACTAGTGATGTAAGTAGTAATGTAATTACAAATTACCTAATGCTGGAAGTATACAGTTAGGCTAAATAACTGGTCCTAAAGGGGCAGGAGAAGGATGCTGCCTCTCCAACTAGTGTTAGTGTAAGAGCCCCATGGCAGAAGTGTGACTGCCTTTCTGGAAGTGTGTGGGGCAGAAGAGGAGGGGAGTTAAGGACCAGAGTGCTCTGGGTTACACCTAAAGCTGGCACTTGGACCTTTTTCAGCATTGCAATTTTATGGCAGGACACTTATGCTTAAAATGAGGGCCCGTTGAAAACAAATGAATCTGCCCATATGCCTCCCATGTTGGACTGAGATTTTGGTTTAAAA
>NW_011168474.1:0-498 GCF_000146605.3 Meleagris gallopavo
CCTAGAAGGGGCGAAAAAGAGGGACCCCTGAAGAATACGACTGCTGCCGAGAAGATGAAACGCCTCGCTGCTCTAAGCAAAAGAGTAGGCGAAGGAGGCAGAGGCGTAAAACGGTGGGGATGTTGGCCAAGAGGCCCCCACAGAGGTAAAACCCCAGACTCCCACTCCCAGGACCAACGCCTCTTAAAGCGCGAATATGACACCCAGATCCATCGGGCGCTTAAAACTTTGGAGGAAAGGAGGAATCCGTTTAAACACCATAAGAATCCACCAGTTATCCTGCGTTTGCAGGAAGGCCGTGGGATGCCCAGCAGGGAAACGCGGGGGGAGTTTCCCGCTTTGTGTGGAGGGAAGACTGGGAGGAAGTCCAGGCTGAGCTGGACAGGGGAGAGGAGGAACCCCGGACAGGCCAACACACCTTCTGCCCCCAGGAGCTGCTCCCGTACGTAGGCGGCCACCGCATCCCAGACGGCGACTCGCTCTGGAAGGCAAAGGAAA
>NW_011168475.1:0-570 GCF_000146605.3 Meleagris gallopavo
GCCCAAAGCCAGAGGCAGAGGTCAGCGCCGGCCCTGGGGCACACAGGTGTGCCTTCCTATTGGTTTCTGCTGATTCCTATAGGACTCCATTGACCGCTCTGAGGCCATACTGGTCCTTACTGGTTGTTACTTAGCCATACTGGACTTTTCTGGTCCATACTGGTGTGCACTCCTCCCAGTTGCGACTGGTTCCTCTGGGACTCCACTGACCACTACGAGGCCATATTGCGATTTTACTGGGCTGCAAAGAGTCATCTTCACTTCTCAGTTGCTTTACTTCAGTTAACTCCCATTCAATTAACCCCATTCACCCCATTGGGTGACCCTGTGTTGGTTTCCTAAAATTTGGATCTGGAAGGTGACCGTTCCCTATGCCTATGATGCAGGCACAGAAGCGATGCGGGCACTCGCTGAGGTCACAGTGGTTGCCGGGCTGGGAGCGTTGTGCCACAGCTGGGAGCAGAGCCGGTGCTCTGGTGAGCGTGCTGCACACGGAGACTGAGCTCTGTGCTTTTCTTGAGAGAGATCACCCTGTGAGAGCCCACTGGAAGCACCACTGCGCATGTGCAT
>NW_011168476.1:0-562 GCF_000146605.3 Meleagris gallopavo
AGGACATCTTCTCCCACTAATACCACTTGTCTCCCAAGGATAGGACATTTTCCCTAAATGCTATGGCAGTTCTGCTAAGAAATACTCCTTTCCTTCCCTAAATGGGACATATGCACCCACAAAGACCACGACTCCGAGAAATTCCACCCAGTTCCTCCCAATTACACTCCATTACATTCCTCATCATGACACTTACTCCCAGACTTTTGGCATTTTACTGCGGAAAGACCATTTCGATCCAGAATATATGCCATTGGCCCTCACAAACACCGATTGCCTCACAAAGATGTGGCACATCCCACCAGAAAGACCATTTCTAGCCCCAAAAGATGGCATTTACTCCCAGAAACACCAGCTTTCTCACACATTCCTCACCTTTTCCCCCCCACATAAGACCTTTTCACCCAGAAATGACAGTTCTCTTAGGAATACCTCCCAATTCCCCCTAAATCTGCTACACCACACTCCGCACTATGACACTTTCTCCCCAAACTAGGACATTTTCTCCCAGAAAGGACGCTTTTTCCCCCCAGAGTACACCGTTGGCTTCCAAAAAGAACAC
>NW_011168477.1:0-562 GCF_000146605.3 Meleagris gallopavo
TCGGGCGTACAGAGGGTCTGAAGAGTGCTACACTCCAACTGAGAAGGAGATCTTAGCCGCGTATGAGGGGGTTCGGGCTGCTTCCGAAGTAATCGGTACAGAAACACAGCTCCTTCTGGCACCTCGGCTGCCAGTGCTGAACTGGATGTTCAAGGGAAAGGGTCCCTCCACCCATCATGCTACTGATGCCACTTGGAGTAAGTGGATTGCGCTGATTACGCAGCGAGCGCGGATGGGGAATCTCAACCGTCCAGGAATCCTAGAGGTGATCATGGACTGGCCTGAAGGCAAAAAGTTTGGAACATCACCAGGAGAAGAAGTAGCACGTGCAAAAGAGGCCCCACCATACAATGAACTACCAGAAAATGAAAAGAAATATGCCCTGTTCACAGATGGATCGTGTTGTATTGTGGGGAAAACACCGCAGATGGAAAAGCCGCTGTGTGGAAGCCCCCACACAACAAGTTGCAGAGGCCACTGAAGGAAAAGGAGAATCAAGCCAATTTGCAGAGGTAAAGGCTGTCCAACTGGGCCTTGGATGTTTGCTGAACGGGAGAGGTGG
>NW_011168478.1:0-565 GCF_000146605.3 Meleagris gallopavo
CCCGAGACACTTTGAGGCGGCTTTTTTTTTCCATTAGGACAATGAAGTCTTCTAGGTTCCATGCTGTTGTTGGTATCCTCTCTATAATTCTTACCCTTGGTTTCTTAGGGTAGTTTTCGAAATGTTTGATTGTCCTTTAGCTGTCTCCAAAGCTGGAGAAGGACATGGTTGGGCTGGCGGTCAATCTTAGCAAAATTGGACCGCAGCTCGAATTAGGTCATTAAACATTTGTTTTCGGGAAACCCTTATGGGTCCCGATCGAGGAGCTCGAATAGCCGGCAGCTTGGTTTTAGTCACCGGCAGGACCTCAGCTTCTTCTAACATGCAAATGTTGCGCCTGGTCCGTAGGCGTTCTGTCTCCCCCAGATCAGCAACTATCCGAGCAGCCTGCTGAACTACGGTTTCCGAGGTCACCAGAGGGGTTTTAATATCGAAAACCCAAAGGTCCCATATAGGTGGAAGGGGCCTCTTGGAAAATTAAATCTCGCATGCCCGCCGAGAACTGGATCATATCCGGGCTATCCTACGAGTCTTCATATATTGCTTCTCTCATGCCTAAGTCGCG
>NW_011168479.1:0-507 GCF_000146605.3 Meleagris gallopavo
AAACGTACACCGTTGGCTCCAAAAGAACACATTCTCCCCAACGAAATACCACCCTTCTCCAATACAATGACATTACCTCCCAGTAATGCTACCTTGGGCCCAAACATTGGACAGCTTCTCCCACAAGTACTACTTTTTCCATCCAAAAGAGGACATCTTCTCCCCAAAGAATGCTATTTCCTCCCGGAAACAAAGCAGCTTTCTCACAAATGGGTGGCATTTTCCAACCAACTATGCTACTCTCTCCCAGAAAGAGCACTTTTCTGACAAGTACCTTCCCTTTTTCTCTCAAAAAATACTGCTAGACACTCCTCAAGAGGACATTTTTCTCCCATCTACACCCCGTTTTTCTCCCCAAAGGACCCCTTTTTCACACCAAAAATGCCACACTTGCCCTCCAAGAGAAGTCAGTCTTTCCCACAATTGTCCACTTTTTACTCCCACGTACTTGTCATTTTCTCCCCAGAAACTACCACATTTTCACTTGGAACTTGGGCCTGTGCTTCC
>NW_011168480.1:0-504 GCF_000146605.3 Meleagris gallopavo
GGCTGTGGGAAAGACGGAGGGCGGGGATAAACGTAGAACGTGCACAGCAGGCTATCGGATCAAATTCGGAGTTGGCATCACGCTTCCCCCAGCAGCTCTTTGCAGGCAGCTCAGCCGTCGTGTTTTATTCTCTCCTCACCTCTGTCCAACGGTGTTTTCCTCATCTGCCAGCAGGTGTTATTACCTCCGACCTCGTCACTGCACAGTGCTCCAACAGCACCGACTGAACAAGCCCAGTACATGCCAGTAAAAATTCCTGCATCAAAAAGGAACAAAGATGGCAGGGCAGGACAGAAAGAGGCAGTGTGCATGTTGAAAGGCATTTCAGAGCCTAGTGGCTCTTGCTACAGCACACCTGACTCGTGTTCAAAGCTGAACAGCCACAAGAATACCTGTTTCCATCAGCTGCCGTCATCCAAAACAGCCAGACTCCTGAGGTCACCTGGCCCAAACATTCTTTTTGCTCAGCACTTTCTTCCTGCAAGAGAGATGTGATCACGGCAC
>NW_011168481.1:0-597 GCF_000146605.3 Meleagris gallopavo
CGTGCTGGAGCCCCAGGCCTGGACGCAGTGCTGCACATGGGGCCGCACCAGAGCCGAGTCGAGGGGGACAATCACCTCCCTCTCCCTGCTGGTCGCTCCTCTTTGAATGCAGCCCAGGATCTAGTTGGCCTTCTGGGCTGCAAGTGCACACTACTGGCTTATGTCCAGCTCTTTGTCCACCAGGATCCCCGAGTCCTCCGCAGGGCTGCTCCCAAGGGCTTCTACGCCCAGTTGGTACAAGCATCTGGGTTTCCCCTTCATCAGGGACATCAACAGTGGGGTTGAGTGCACCCTAAGGACACCAAGCTGTGGGGTGCAGTGACACAGCAGAGGGACGGATGCCATCCACAGAGACCCTCAACAGGCTGAGCAGTGGCCACAAATCCAAGTGCAGGGTCAGTAGCTGGGATGAGGGAACACCCACCACCAAAACATGCTAGGGGATGAAAGGACTGAGCGTAGTCCTGCTCCATAAGGCCTGGGAGTACTGGTGGGTGGGAGCTGGACACAAGCCAGCAATGGGCCCTTCCTGCCCAGAAAGCCAAACCGTATCCTGGGCTGCATCCAAAAGATGCGCAGTCAGCGGCCAAGGGAGAG
>NW_011168482.1:0-482 GCF_000146605.3 Meleagris gallopavo
GTTTTTTTTTTTTTTTTTTTTTCCTTCCATTGTGGAGCTGCTCTCTCTCTTTTTTTAGCAGGGAACCCTGAGCGTCCTTAAGGGCTGGTAGGTATTTGGACCTGGAAGCTGCTTCCTTCACTTGAGAGTGTGGGGGGAGTATTTGGTCCTTGGAATGGGGTAAAGTGGTTTCTTTTTTTCTTTCAGGGCTGTGATCTTGTCTTTTTGGGGGATCGCAAGTGCGCTGAAGGACTGCTAGGTGTAAGAGCAGCATCTGAATCTGGAGACTGCTTCCTTTGGGGTGTGGGGTGAGCCCTTAGAATGGGGTGAGTGATTCCTGCTTGATTTCAGAGCTGTGAGCTCTGTCTTTTCTGGAGGATCTGAAGCTGGATGGCTAGTAATGAATAGGGCTATGTGCTAATTGCATCCATGCGGTGGGTTGTTTTTTAAGGGCATTGTGTGCATCCTTGTTGTGTTGTAAATTATGTTCTGCGTCTCTTCTG
>NW_011168483.1:0-401 GCF_000146605.3 Meleagris gallopavo
TCTATAATTCTTACCCTTGGTTTCTTAGGGTAAGTTTTTGAAATGTTTTGATTGTCCTTTAGCTGTCTCCAAAAGCTGGAGAAGGACATGGTTGGGCTGGCGGTCAATCTTAGCAAATTTGGACCGCAGCTCGAATTAGGTCATTAAACATTTGTTTTCGGGAAACCCTTATGGGTCCCGATCGAGGAGCTCGAATAGCCGGCGTCTTGGTTTTAGTCACCGGCAGGACCTCAGCTTCTTCTAACATGCGAATGTTGCGCCTGGTCCGTAGGCGTTCTGTCTCCCCCAGATCAGCAAATATCCGAGCAGCCTGCTGAACTACGGTTTCCGAGGTCACCAGAGGGTTTAATATCGAAACCAAGGTCCCATATAGGTGGGAAGGGGCCTCTTGGAAAATTAAA
>NW_011168484.1:0-551 GCF_000146605.3 Meleagris gallopavo
CTATGCAAGGAAAACTAATTTGAAAAAAGGAGGATGAAAAAGAAACAGAACCAACAAAAAGGAAAAAAAAACAATAAAACAAAGGAGCAGGAAAGGAAAATGTAAAGGGGGAAAAAGTACAAAAACTGGAAGGCAAAGCAAAGAAATACCAAGAAAGAGCAAAGACATAGAATGCAACATGATGGCAAAACAAAGGGTTCAAAGAAAGTAAAAAACAAGGGACTGCCATCCCAAATTTTTCAAAGGACAGAAGAAATAAATAAATAAATGACAATAAAGAAAAAAGCAAAGCAAAGCAGAAAGGAAACCAAAGCAAAAGAGAGAAAACCCATTAAGGAATGCAGAGCAGCGCAAAGAAAAGGTATGAAAGGAAAATAAAAGAGCAAAGCAAAGCAATGGACAAAGCAATGGAAATAAAAGGGAAATCAATGAAAAGGAAAGGAAACCAAGAAAATCATTTGAAAAGTAGAAGAAATGAGAAGAAAGAAAAAATAATGCCAAGAAAAGAGCAAATAAATAGAAATGAGTGAAACAAAACGAGCAAGTAAAAA
>NW_011168485.1:0-424 GCF_000146605.3 Meleagris gallopavo
ATTTTTGGGAGAAAACTGGTATTTGTAGGTGGAAAATGTCGTATTTTTGTGATAAAACTGTCACTTGTTGGAAGAAAATACCATATTTTTGGGGAGAAAACTGCCATTTCTGAGAGTTAAAATGCCGTATTTCCGGGAGAAAACTGGTATTTCTGGTAGAAAACGCTGATTTTGTTGTTGAGAGAACTGGTATTTCTGTTCCAAAATGTCATATTTCATGGAGAAATCTGCTATTTCTGGAAGAAAACGTGATATTTCAAGGGAGAATACTGGTATTTCTGGGTGAAAATGGCGTATTTTGGGGGGGGCCACACTGCCGTTTCTGAGAGAAGATGTCCTATTTTCGGAGGGAAAACCGGTATTTCTGTGAGAAAATGTGATATTTCTGGGAGAAAACTGCAATTCCTGGCAGAAAATGTCACAT
>NW_011168486.1:0-460 GCF_000146605.3 Meleagris gallopavo
CGTTCGACTCGCCCCGCTCGGCGCTCGGCTTTTTCCGGCAACTCTCGACTCGCCTCACTCGGCGCTCGGATCTTTCCGGCAGCGCTCGGCACCGGCGACTTCCGGCCCCGCGCGCTTCGGCCGTTCGGCACTTTCCGCCACGGCTCGTCTAGGAGGAGGAGCCAGTACGGCCACTTCCGCCATAAACCGGAACTTTCGTCATACAGCGGTACGTCCCCCTCCGCGACCTCCCCGGTACCGTGTCTCCTCCACAACGTTCCGCTCTGACCCAAAATCTCTGTACTTCTCCTTTTTATTTCAGTCCTCTTTTTAATCTTTTTTTCTCTCCTTCTTTTTTTCTTTTTCCATTTTTTTCCCTCTTTTTTGTTTCTATTTTTTTCCTTTTTCTTTCTTTTTTTTTTCCTTTTTTTAATTGGTCTGGGGCCCAGTGCAGCAATGGGAAAGTTCTGGGGGGGGGGGG
>NW_011168487.1:0-306 GCF_000146605.3 Meleagris gallopavo
CACGGCACCGCCTTCCCCTCCCCGGCTGGTAGCGCCCCGCGAGCACGCGGCGCTGTTCGCGGAGCTGGCTCCGACGTTCCCAAAGCTTGCAGGTAGCGCGCTGCGCTCTTGCCCGTCCATACCGGGTCCCTCGGAGCGGATCCCCGCTGCTGGCAGGGCGTGCCCGGCACCCCTGCGCGGCACGGACGCCTTCCTTCCGCATCCCCTCCGGGTCATCCCAACCCCTCGGCAGCAGCCGAGGGCCAACAGCAAAGAACCGGGGCGCAGCTCAGCTCGGCGCCGCCAAATCCGCTGAAGAAGAACTTA
>NW_011168488.1:0-432 GCF_000146605.3 Meleagris gallopavo
TGTTGGCAGTGTGCAGCAGGGAATAGAGAGCCCCAGTGGCCCAGGCAGCTGCTGCCATGGTGGCACAAGCTCTGCTGTCCATCAAGGTCCCGTAGTGCAGGGGCTTGCAGATGGCAACGTAGCGGTCATAGGACATGATGGTGAGAATGCAATACTCTGCTGAAACAAAAGAAAAGAAGAAGACCTGTGCAGCACATCCTGCATAGGAGATGTCCCTTGTTTCATGGAGAATATTGACCATGGCTTTGGGGAGAGTGGTGGAGATGCAGCCCAGGTCGAGGAGGGCGAGGTTGAGCAGGAAGAAGTCCATGGGGCTGTGCAGGCGGTGGTGGCAGGGCTACGGCTGTGCTGATGGAGGCCGTTGCCCAGGAGGGCAGCCAGGTAGATGCCCAGCAAGAGCCAGAAGTGCAGGAGCTGCAGCTGCCGTGTGTC
>NW_011168489.1:0-379 GCF_000146605.3 Meleagris gallopavo
TACAAAAACGGTGACACAGACGGCAGTACCGCACCAACAGGGATTCCTTGCTCCCCATTCAGAAGCTGATTCACCAACTAGAGAATCAGGGAGTGATTAGCAAGGCTCACTCACCTTTTAACAGCCCCATATGGCCGGTGCGTAAAGCCAGTGGAGAATGGAGGCTGACGGTGGACTACCGTGGCCTGAATGAAGTCACACCCCCATTGAGTGCTGCTGTGCCAGATATGTTAGAACTCCAATATGAATTGGAGTCAAAGGCAGCCAAATGGTACGCCACCATTAATATTGCTAACGCCTTTTCTCCTATTCCTTTGGCCTAAGAATCTAGGCCACAGTTTGCTTTCACCTGGAGGGGCATTCAGTATACCTGGAATCG
>NW_011168490.1:0-431 GCF_000146605.3 Meleagris gallopavo
GGGCCAGCACATCCACCATGTCTCTGGCAACCTGTGCCACTGCCTCAGCACCCTCACTGTACAAGACATTTTCCTTAGATTTCACCTCCATTTTCCCTTGTTCTTTCCTTTAGGTATTGAAAGGCTGTTACCAGGTTCCCTTGGAGCCTTCACTTCTCCAGGAGGCTGAACAGCCCAGCTCTCCTTGCTTACAGGAGAGGAGTTCCATCCTTGGGTTCGTGTTTGTGGCTGTACTCTGGATGCACTCGCACAGCTCCATGTCTCCCTGCACTGAGGACTCCACATCTGGACGCAGCACTGCAGCTGAGGCCTCACCAGCGCAGAGCAGAGGGATGGGGATCTCCTCCCTTCGCCCGCTGACTGCGCATCTTTGGATGCAGCCCAGGATACGGTTGGCTTTCTGGGCTGGAAGGGCCCATTGCTGGCTTGTG
>NW_011168491.1:0-376 GCF_000146605.3 Meleagris gallopavo
TGTTTTATCGGACAGGATGAAAGGAGTGTTTGTGATGCAACTGCTTTTGCATCTTGTTCTTTGTGTTGGAGAGCCAGAGGCCGAGAGGAGAACATGGCTAGAGCATGGAAGCTCGTGTCCTCTGCTGCACAGCTGGAGAGATGTTCCATTTTTGACATGGACATCCGTGCAGTGATATTTAGACAAAAGAACAGTAGGATTGTTGCATGATGGGCAGGTGGTACAGGGAACTGGCATTGTGACGGCATGGGCATGTCACAGAAGGCAGAATGCTTACAGATCCATCTGGTGCCATCGGCTGCATCGGGAGAGCCTAGAAAGAGCTGCATCCCTGTGCCAGCCTAATGCTCAGGAGAGTAGGATGGTGTGCAGAGGC
>NW_011168492.1:0-530 GCF_000146605.3 Meleagris gallopavo
TGCCTGCGCTGCTTCGCTTGCGCTTCTCTGCCTGCGCTGCTTCGCTTGCGCTTCTCTGCCTGCGCTTCTCTGCCCTGCGCTTCTCATCTCAGCGTTGTGGTAAGGCCGATCCACTATCAATTTCACATTCTCTCTCCTTATAAAATTCTGTTGATACCATATTTAGTAAATTACTTTGTTTTACCTCAGATTGTTGCCACTGTTTTCAATTATTTCGGGGTCCCTTATTTTCTTTTTTTCCCGGGGGCGCGGATCCGCGGATCCCTCCGCCCTTCTAGTCACGGAACCGGGCCGAACCAGCCCGTAAACCGTTGACATTGTGCAATCAAGCTTTTCTGTTAGCTACAAATGTATGAACTGACATGTAAACAAGATAAATGATGCTTGATAAACATAAACATGTCACATAAACCTTCTCAAAACTTGTCTCTAACAATCTTATCCTTTTCTAAGTCGGGGCATATGTTTAGTAATTGCTAATTTGAATTTATTTTGCCAATAATCTTTTACTGTCCATTTTCTATTTACAC
>NW_011168493.1:0-561 GCF_000146605.3 Meleagris gallopavo
TAAAACGAAAATTAAAAGGGAAAAATCGATAAGAAATAAAACACGAGGAATGAATGAATGAATGAATGAATGAATGAATGAATGAATGAATGAATGAAATGAAATGAAATGAATGAATAAATAAATGAGCGAGCGAGCCGATAAATAAGCAAGCAAATAAATAAATAAATAACAACAATAAGTAACAATAAAAACAACATTTAAAAACAAAGAGACAAATACGCGGGCACGTAAATAAATAAAAATAAAAAATTGAAATGAACAAATAACGGAATTATAAACAAACAGACAAACACGTGGACGCATAAACGAAAATGATAAAGAAATAAATGAAAATAAATAAAATAAACGAAAAAGTTAAAAATAAAAATAAAAACGATTAAAATGCAGGAAGAAATAAAGAAATAATAAGAATTTTAGAAATACAAACGAATAAATAAATAAATAGACAAATACGTGGACGCGTAAATAAAATAATAAAGAAATGAAAATAAAAATAAAAATAAAAATAAAAATTAAAAATAAAAATAAAAATAAAAATAAAACAAAAATATAAAATAA
>NW_011168494.1:0-421 GCF_000146605.3 Meleagris gallopavo
TCAGCAGGAATGAGAGCAGTAACACTTTCTGTAAGTGCAGTGCAGTTGAAGAAGGAGCTAGTTTGGGCTGTAAAAATAGTGCATTTGAGGGATTTTTGCTGAGTTGGGCTAACAGGACGAGGCTTCTATTGGTGACCGCTTTCTGTGACAAGGAAAAATTACAACTTTGTTTTAGGGATGGAGCGTGGGATTTGATTGAATCTTACTGAGAAAGGGGGGAACGGAAAGGCCTGTGTGGGTACGAACGCTGTGAGCTGTAGTTTGGGTACCTTCATCTGAATAGGGCTGCATGAAAGGGTGTGTTTGATGGAGGAGAGGAGAGGAAAGTGCACTGCAGTTTGTGTTGGCTGGAGGAAAAGCAAAACATTTCAGAGCGGAAAGGCAAATTTAAGAAACGACGCTTGAAGACGTGAAGGTGGTG
>NW_011168495.1:0-491 GCF_000146605.3 Meleagris gallopavo
AAGGAAGCAGCTTCCAGCTCCAAATACCTACCAGCCCTTAAGTACGCTCAGGCTTCCCTGACTAAAAAAGAGAGAGACCAGCTCCAACAATAGGAAGAAAGAAAAAAAAGAAAAGAAAAAAATCACTCACTCCATCACCAAAGAACAAGGCATACTCCAAAGGAAGCACTCCCCAGGTTCAGATGCTGCCCCTACTCTTCCCAGCCCTTACATGGGATCAGGGAGGGGTGGAGCCTGGCTCTGCCCCACTCCACAGCCAAACTGCCCCCAGCTGTGCTCGCAGGGCTGCACCCCGCCCCAGGTGTTGCCACAAAAACAGGAGGGCAAGGGAATGCCCAGGCAAAGGCAAGGGCCAAGAGAACATGGAAGGAAATGCCAAGGATGACGGCCCAGACAATACGGCAGGGAACGCCAAAACTGAATGCCGACATGAATGTGGCAACACAAAGCCAAGGGGTCATTAGGCCAAGAGAATGGGGCAAGGAACACAA
>NW_011168496.1:0-380 GCF_000146605.3 Meleagris gallopavo
TCTACGTTTTTCACCAGAAATACCTATTTTATCCCCAAACATGACATTTTCTCCAGAAATACCAGATTTCTTCCCTTAAAAATGACACCTTTTCCAAGAAATAGTAGATTTTTTCCCCAAAAATATGATATTTTCTCCAAGAAATGCCAGTTTTATCGCATAAATACGACATTTTATACCGCAAATAGCCGCTTTCTCCCAAAAATATGCAGTTTTCTGCCAGGAACTGCAGTTTCCTCCCACAAATACCATTTTTCAACCAGAAATAGGACGTTTTCTCCCATAAAATACCGTTTTTCAACCAGAAATATGACGTTTTCTCCGAGAAATAGTAGCTTTCTCCCAAAATATGATATTCTGCCCCCAGAAATTCCAGTTTT
>NW_011168497.1:0-542 GCF_000146605.3 Meleagris gallopavo
CGCGCACGCGCTGTCGCCATCGAACAGCACCGCTCTGGCGGGCGCTGCGTTGAGACTCGCGGTGTCTCTGGCTTCCCCAGAACCGGCTTTCTCCAGGCTGATTCCCAGGTGCTGGTGAGCAAAGTGAAAGTGTTGTTTCTGTACTGAACATCGATAAGGGCAGTTGACGTAAGGAATTAAGCTGTAACACATCCTTAGAAACAGCTGATGTGGAAAGTAAGAACACCATATACCTATTAGTAGCATATTTTAGAAACATAGTAACCGAATTACCTAACAAATACTTTCTCACAAAGCTACAGTAGATGTTAAATGTGCTAAACAATGTGGGTACAGTGCTCTGAACTGGGAAACACGCTGTAAGCTTGTTCATTAGAGCAGCATGAGCGAAATACATGTAACAAACCGTCAGGGAGTCAGGGCCTTGACACAAAGCAGAGCTGTCCCACCCTGTGGGAATGTGAGGATGCCGTGTGCAGGCTCCAAGATGCTCCCCTCCATCCTCCTTCCGAGCTGATCTCCATGCAAGGACAGATGGATGA
>NW_011168498.1:0-601 GCF_000146605.3 Meleagris gallopavo
CCATCAAGCGCTGCAGGAAAGCCGAGAGACGAGGCTTGAGTGAAACAAGTCGGGAAAGAAAAGACAAAACAATCAAGGGAGATCACATAAGGGAAGTGAAGGCAACGTCAGAGCAAAGGACGGGACAGGCGCAACCAAGGGAAAGGAAGGGAAGGAAAAGGAGACGTGAAAAGAAAGGAAAAAAGCAAAAGCCAGGGAAAGCCAAAGAAAATTCATTTCCTAGGAGGAGGAAAGGAGTGTATCGAGCAAGGAATGAAAAGCATGCAAAGAAAGGAATTGTGTAGTAAAGAACCAACACCAACAAAAACAAACAATGCAAAGCCAAGCAAGAGGAGCAGCAGAGAAAAGGCATCTACAAATGCAAGGGTAGTAGAGAAAAGAATTCAGCAAACTGAAGCAACGCAAGGCAAAACCAGTGACAAAGAGAAAGAGAAAGGAAATGCTAAAATGCAAAGGAAAACACCACCGAGAGAAAGGGCCAATCGGAGAGCTTGGCACATCACACCAAAGAGCAGCCAAGGAGGAAAGAAAGAAAACTTGCAGCATCCTAGCAAATAACACACACAACTTCCTCCTGCAAAGGACAATTCAAAGAAAGCAA
>NW_011168499.1:0-528 GCF_000146605.3 Meleagris gallopavo
AAAATTGCATGCACCGTTACAGGCTGGAGATGACCTGCTGGAGAGGAGCACTGCAGAGAGGGACCTGGGCCATCCTGGTGGACGACAGGTTGGCCATGAGCCAGCAGTGTGCCCTCGTAGGCCCAAAAAGGCCAATGGCAGTTCTGGGTGCATTAAGAAGAGTGTGTCCAGCAGGTCGAGGGAGGTCGACTCCTCCCCCCTCTCCTCTGCCCTGGTAAGGCCTCATCTGGAGTACTGTGTCCAGGTTCTGGGCTCCCCAGTACCAAAAAGACAGGGATCTCTTGGAAAGAGTCCAGCGGAGGGCCACAAAGGATGGGTGAAGGGCCTGGAGCATCTCCCCTATGAAGAAAGGCTGAGTGAACTGGGTCTGTTTAGCCTTGAGAAAAGATGACTGAGAGGGGACCTGATCCAGGTTTATAAATATCTGAGGTGTGGCGGCCATAGCGGTGAGGCCAGGCTCTTTTCAGTGGTGCGTGGAGACAGGACGAGGGGAAACGGACATCAGCTGCAGCACAGGAAGTTTCGCAC
>NW_011168500.1:0-583 GCF_000146605.3 Meleagris gallopavo
CACAGCCTTCAGGCGTGTCAGCCAATCCTCCCAACTTCGTATCATCAGCAAACTTGCTGAGGGTGGCCACCTATCCCCTCATCAAGGTCATTGATGAAGATGTTGAACAAGACCGGACCCAGCACAGGACCCCTGGGGGACACCACTGGTCACAGGTCTCCAGCCAGACTCTGCACCACCAACGACGACCCTCTGCGCTCTGCCAGTCAGCCAGTTCTCAACCCACCTCACTGTCCACTCGTCTATCCCACACTTCCTCAGCTGTGTTATAAGGATGTCGTGGCAGACAGTATCAAATGCCTTTCTAAAATCAAGG
The DNA here is from genome assembly GCF_000146605.3 of Meleagris gallopavo. NCBI lineage: Eukaryota > Metazoa > Chordata > Aves > Galliformes > Phasianidae > Meleagris > Meleagris gallopavo. The sequence continues at coordinate 317 of NW_011168500.1, forward strand.
TAGACTACATCTACCACTCTTCCCCCATCCACCCAGCATGTGACAGCATCGTAGAAGGCCACCAAGTTGGTCGAGCACGACCTCCCCTTGGTGAACCCATGCTGACTACTCCTGATAACCTCCTTTTCTCCCAGCTGTCTGGAGATGGTATCCAGCACAAGCTGTTCCATCACCTTTCCAGGGACGGAGGTGAGGCTGACAGGCCTATAATTACCCGGCTCTTCCTTCTTGCCCTTTTTGAAGACCGGAGTGACATTGGCTATCCTC
>NW_011168501.1:0-533 GCF_000146605.3 Meleagris gallopavo
AGGGAGCTGAGCACAGATGGCCATCAGCACACTTCCAATTAGTCAGCTGTAAGTGTAACACCATAAATAAAGACAAAATAAAGACAAAGCCCCATCTGCAGGGCAAAGTTGGGATTAAGTGAAATTCCAATGGATTTTGGAGCCATTTCAACTTTTTTTCCCTTGGGTTTTTTCCCAGCTCCTGGAAAGAGAAGATGCTCTCAGAGAGAGAGAAGCCTGTCTGGACAAACTGACAGAGGTGGGTAACTTAAGGATGCTTATTGTCTTAGGTGCCATTTAGCTTGGTGTTTGCTATCTGAAGCCATCGTGTGCTTGCCAGCTTTAATGCTTCTCTCTTTAAAGCACTTGAAATATGGAAATGGAAGTTTGTTGGATTGTTTGAATACTGAAATTGTAGTTGTTTCTAAAATGCTCTGGTTCATCATGTTTGAAATGTGATATTTCTACAGCAGAAGGATGCAGAAGTGAAAAGCTTGAAACTTCGCTGAGGGAGATCAGCAAATGTCGGGACGAGCTCAGGGAAGCAAATGAAT
>NW_011168502.1:0-625 GCF_000146605.3 Meleagris gallopavo
TGTGTTCTAGAACAAGTGGAGATTGATATCCAATGGCAGCCACCAGGAAGAGCCTTTATACAGCAGTGAAATGCCACACGTTTCCAAAGAGCTTAGTCAGCTTTAGCACTGAGTCAGTGGTTCAATTTTTCAAACACAAAAATACACGTAGGAAAAGCAGAGCTCAAGTCTTCTCTTTGGACAGCTGAACTCTCACCCATCATGAGCAGAGAGTGAGAAATCTTACTCAAAATCCACAACGACCAACGATGCTTCCATGCTGATTGCATTACATGCCATAGAACGGCCAAAAACTCCGTCAGCCGAGTACTGGCAGAAAATGAGAGTACACATTTTTAGCATTTCATCGTGAATTCAAAGTATAGTCTCAGTTTACTATTAAAATTGGGTAAGGAAAAAAAAATACTACTGTACATATATACATTAGCCTCCAAGTTGCCAGGCATCAGTTTCAATGGAGAAAGCCACATTTGACATCGGCTTCTATAGCAGAGTCCATACCGACCTTTAAAAATTATTTTGTTGAGGTTAAAGACATTCCACTGCTTTGTCCTTATGAAGCATTTCATGATGTGCATCGAATTTGGCAGCCAGCAGAAGAGAAGGGCTCCCGGGGAGACCTCCT
>NW_011168503.1:0-486 GCF_000146605.3 Meleagris gallopavo
ATGCACAAGCTCAAAGGAAAGAAGAAGGTCCATGAAATAGTGGAAAAAGGGTCTGATCACTTGGGAAGAATATAGGAATGTAGTCAGGGCCTGCAGGGATGCAATGAGGAAGGCTAAAGCCCATCTGGAATTGAATTTGGCTAAAGTGATAAAGGATAATAAAAAAGGCTTCTTCAAGTATGTTAACAGCAAAAGGAAAACTAGAGAGAATGTGGGCCCCTTACTAAGTGAGGGGGGGGTTCTGGTAACAGGGGATGCTGAGAAGGCAGAGATACTGAATGCCTTCTTTACTTCCGTCTTCAGTGAAAAGGCTCTCCTGCAGGTTTCCCACACCCCTGGAGGTTAGGGAGAGGGTCTGGGGGAATGGGAGACTTCCCTTTAGTCAGGAAAGAGGACGTGCGTGAGCGCCTAGGCAGTACTAAGGTCCACAAGTCCATGGGACCTGATGGGGTGCATCCACGTGTGCTGAGAGAGCTGGCGGAGGTC
>NW_011168504.1:0-533 GCF_000146605.3 Meleagris gallopavo
TGTCAGAACACACAGCTGGCTTGCATTCAGCTTGTGGTCTCTCACCACTTGTCCTCCTAGTCCCCAGGCCCTTTCTAACAGCTACAAACTAGTATTTCCCACCTGGGGTATGGGAAGATGGGTGCTTGTTAGCAGTCAGTGAAAATCTCTACGAGAGAGAGAGGGCTTTTAGTAGACTGCTAACCAGTGACCACAACAAGAAATAACGTAAGAGAAAAAATGTTTCCTTGGGCATTCAGGTGAAAATCATTCCTGACTGCTTTTTCATTCACCAGGAAAATCCGTTGATTGATGAGAAACCTGTTTGTCATAATTTGAATCCGGTAGACTTTGGGCTCTGTGCAAAGCCAAAGGTAAGAGTATCTTAAATCAAATATAACGTGCCCCCAAGTAACTGCATGTTTGACCACAGTGTGCAACAGGGACTTGCCCAAACACCCTACATTCAAGCTGTTTCTGTGGTCGAGATGCAATTGCATCTTGCTTGGAAGGCCTTAGCTGTGTGAGAGTGAACAGAACAGAGAGTAGACAGT
>NW_011168505.1:0-490 GCF_000146605.3 Meleagris gallopavo
CCAGGAGGCTGAGAGTTACACTCTGTGACTGTGCTGTGTGGGAGGTGTGTGGGCAGCTGGGGAAGGCGTCCTGGGTGCTTCTGGCATCACCAGTGCAGAAGGGGGATATTTGGCTCCAGTTCTGCCACTGATCCTCTCCTAGGCAAGTTTCCTTAGGACCGTGCTGCCCATGCCTCCAGTGCCCTGCTCAAGCTCTGTGCAGCGCGGTTGTTTCAGACATAGGAATGACTTTGCTGTCCAGGAGACATCAGCTCGAGGTTACCTCTGTGGGGCTGCCCTGCAATGCTGCCACAAGCCCCGAGATGGGCACAACTCCCTTGTGCCTTTTCTGAAATGTGGGAGCCCTTGCTCCTATCCTGTGCTCTTTTCATTCCTGGTCTCTTTGCGCTGTCACAGCGCTCTCAAATCCTTGCATTTGTGCAGACCTGAAGGTCTGTTCTGGACTCAGGGCAGTGATGTGGTTCAACATGGAAGGTGGCTGAGGTGCGGC
>NW_011168506.1:0-464 GCF_000146605.3 Meleagris gallopavo
TCTTTTGAAGATGGCAGCAGCTGCACGTCCTCCACACAGAATAGCAAAATATCAAAACAATCCTCTCTGTTCTTGCACACAGTAGCTGTTAACTTGCTGCATGGGGTCAGATACGAACTCTGCCGCAGAAAGAAAGAAAGAAAGAAAGAAATGTGTGTTCGGTCTGTTTGGTAAATAAACCCAGAGCTCAGAGCACGGCTGTGTCACAGGGGCAGGTTTATGAGTCAACACATCATAATGTTTCGGGGAACAGAGATGCCAAGCTTGATGATTACCTGCTGGGAAAATTCCTTATGGAGAGAGAATTTAAATCTGCTTTAAGTGAATGCTTAAGCAAGGAAGTTTTAATTTCATTTTCCATAAATGCCTGTGACAGAAAAAATTAAAATAAAAGTAAGTGTACCTACAGAAAAGGGAAAACGAAAAAGATTAGTAAGGTTTTTTTCCTGGAATTACAAATTAAG
>NW_011168506.1:2404-3230 GCF_000146605.3 Meleagris gallopavo
AGGTTAGACACATCATTTCACAGACCTTTCTGTAGGACTCTTAAGAATAACGTCACCCATTTGCAGCTTTTCAAAAATGGGAACTCTGACTCGTCACAAGTTTACTATTTCATTTCTCCATGGTCACTGTTTGTTCTGTTTTTTCCTCAACCGAGAATCTGACAGAGGGGCAGAAGAGATAAACTTTCTAACAGCTACCTTAAAAGGAACTTCCTTTTTTTTTCTTCTTTTCTCCCAAAGCTTTGGCCAAAGATGAAGCCTGTAATAATGAATATCCAGGGTGATTCTGCTCAGCACTCCCTAAGGCTTTCCTAGCATCCCCTAGATGCTTATTTCCGACAGTATTTATTAACTGCCTTCAAAGAATCTCCACAAACCTCCCTTCTCAGCAGGATCTAAGGTCTTTCATACAGCTTCTGCAGTGCACTGATGAAATCCATTCAGGATTGTCTTCAACAGTTTGTGCAAGCACTTTGGGTTCACAAGTCTCTTCTTTCAACCAGTGTTGAAACTCAAGCAGTAACTTTGGTTTTATTCAGGATGAACTCATAACTAGTTCCCTCCTGGTTCTTTTTGCCTCTCACTTCCAGGCAGAACAAAGTCACTCACAGGCACTCTTTGCTCTAATGTAAGGGCCAGGTTCTTCCAGATCACCTGGAAGAGTCACACTGAATCTGGAGGAGTCTACCTTGCCTCAGAAGAATCTCCACTGTTTCTTTCATCACCTTCTAAGTTTTACTCTGTGCTCTTGACTGCTTAAATGGGAATATCAACTGATTGACATCACTGTGTCCGAGATGAGTGCCCAGTTAATCAGTGATATCCT
>NW_011168506.1:4763-5613 GCF_000146605.3 Meleagris gallopavo
ACAAGATGAATCAGTACTGGAAGAGATCCTCGGAGGTAAACAAAACATAAATAACATTATGTACAGAGATTTCCTGAGCAAGGAAGGGTCCAAAGTCAGAAGAATAAGGTGCAAAGAGCTGCAGGAACCAATTTTCTCTGATCTGAATAAATGCAGTCACTTTTTGCTCAGCATTTTACACAAAATGTAGCAGCTACCAAAGTTACCTCACTCTTTCTTGTCAAATTCTGCCAAGCACATCCCTATCTTCAATCTAGAGATAATCTTTAAATCCAGGAAGTTTTAGACTCCTCTATACTGACTGCAGACATCTTCTAAAATATGATGTAGACCATGCTGACCAAAGAGGTATCCAGCTAGTTTCGTTTAACACAGTGATTTGTGTCAATTGCCACGTTAGGCAGTGAGCTAGCACTCACCTGACGTAGCTTTGATGTTCCTGGTCAGTGCTGAACACAGGACATGGCTTCTTCTTGCAGTTACCTAGAAGATCTCTTCTTTGCTCTCACGTCTGACTAATCCGGGTTTGACACCAAGGGAAATCATTTAAGTTGTTCTGTGTTGGAAGAAGAGAGTGAGTTTTAAATAAATATGAGTGGGGGAATTTAGCATAATGACAATTCTTTATCATTCCATCTTACAACCAACAGCACAGGAGATTCTGAAGAATATTTCACTCCGAAAAACAGTGAGACACGTTTGTTCTAAGTTATTACCAAATCTGAAGGAAATATTGTTAAACAGTGCCAGTAAATGTGACACTGGCTCAGGCTGTTACTAACCCTGATCACAACCAATAAAAAATGTACACGTTTGTGTAAAGTTGACGTAGGAATTCTGCTATGGAGGG
>NW_011168507.1:0-305 GCF_000146605.3 Meleagris gallopavo
GGCGTTCCCTGCCGTATTGTCTGGGCCGTCATCCTTGGCATTTCCTTCCATGTTCTCTTGGCCCTTGCCTTTGCCTGGGCATTCCCTTGCCCTCCTGTTTTTGTGGCAACACCTGGGGCGGGGTGAAGCCCTGCGAGCACAGCTGGGGGCAGTTTGGCTGTGGAGTGGGGCAGAGCCAGGCTCCACCCGTCCCTGATCCCATTGAAGGGCTGGGAAGAGTAGGGGCAGCATCTGAACCTGGGGAGTGCTTCCTTTGGAGTATGCCTTGTTCTTTGGTGATGGAGTGAGTGATTTTTTTCTTTTTT
>NW_011168508.1:0-416 GCF_000146605.3 Meleagris gallopavo
TCCCCCAATAATGTGACATTTTCTGCCAGGAATTGCAGTTTTCTCCCAGAAATACCACATTTTCTCACAGAAATACCGGTTTTCCCTCCGAAAATAGGACATCTTCTCTCAGAAACGGCAGTTTCCCCCCCCAAAATACGCCTTTTTCACCCAGAAATTGCAGTATTCTCCCAAGAAGTATCACGATTTCTTCCAGAAAGAGCAGATTTCTCCATGAAATATGACATTTTGGAACAGAAATACCAGTTCTCTCACAACAAAATCAGCGTTTTCTACCAGAAATACCAGTTTTCTCCCGGAAATATGCCATTTTCCGCCAGGAACTGCAGTTTCCTCCCACAAGTACCATGTTTCAACCAGAAACATGACATTTTCTCCCAGAAATACCAGATTTCTCCCCAGGAATATGACGTCTT
>NW_011168509.1:0-491 GCF_000146605.3 Meleagris gallopavo
CACACTCTCAAGTGAAGGAAGCAGCTTCCAGGTCCAAATACCTACCAGCCCTTAAGTATGCTCAGGGTTCCCTGCTAAAAAGAGAGAGACCAGCTCCACAATGGAGGAAGAAAAAAAATAATCACTCACTCCATCACCAAAGAACAAGGCATACTCCAAAGGAAGCACTCCCCAGGTTCACATGCTGCCCCTACTCTTCCCAGCCCTTCAATGGGATCAGGGAGGGGTGGAGCCTGGCACTGCCAAACTCCACAGCCAAACTGCCCCCAGCTGTGCTCGCAGGGCTGCACCCCGCCCCAGGTGCGGGTTCCACAAAAACAGGAGGGCAGGGGAATGCCCAGGCAAAGGCAAGGGCCAAGAGAACATGGAAGGAAATGCCAAGGATGACGGCCCAGACAATACGGCAGGGAACGCCAAAACTGAATGCCGACATGAATGTGGCAACACAAAGCCAAGGGGTCATTAGGCCAAGAGAATGGGGCAAGGAACAC
>NW_011168510.1:0-446 GCF_000146605.3 Meleagris gallopavo
AACACAATGTCATTAGGATAGCTTTAAAGCACAGAAACTGCAAATACTAGCTTTAAAAGGCCATTTAATCTGTCCAGAAAGAAATAAACATATATAATTCCAACACTTTACAGTCAATTATGACAAAAAAAGAATTTAAGTTTATGACAATGATTATCCTTATTCTGCCTGAGAATTCAGTATAAGAATAAAGAATTGTAACAGATTCAAATACCTAATCTTGACAGCTTCTGAAATAACTACTCTAAGGTGTCTCTTATTGCCTGAAATGATACCTAAGCTATGAGAAGTGAAAGACATCTTCCTTTGTCAAAAGGTACTGGTGTGTGTGTGATAATATTTTGGCTTATCCAAAAACCGAACAAAAAATCCGTTAAAATAAAAGATCATTTCTTATTGAGCTTTGAACCATATCTCCAGCAATGCCTTCTCTCTACAAAACAAAA
>NW_011168511.1:0-320 GCF_000146605.3 Meleagris gallopavo
TTTAAGCCTTGAGAAAAAGAAGACTGAGAGGGGACCTGATCCAGGTTTATAAAATATCTGAGGTGTGGCGGCCATAGTGGTGAGGCCAGTCTCTTTTCAGTGGTACGTGGAGACAGGACGAGGGGAAAACGGACAATAAGCTGCAGCATAGGAAGTTTCGCACGAATGTGCGTAAGAACTTCTTCACGGTGAGGGTGACGGAGCACTGGAACAGGCTGCCCAGGGAGGTTTGGTGGGTAGTCTCCTTCTCTGGAGATATTCAAGTCTCGCCTGGACGCCTACCTGTGCGACCTGGTGTAGGGACCTGCTTTGGCTAGGGG
>NW_011168512.1:0-523 GCF_000146605.3 Meleagris gallopavo
CACATCGGAAAGGAGCGGTTTGCACTTCGCCTTGGCTACATGCAGAATGCACTCAACGAGCTCTGAATACTATGTCTCTGTCCTTTATTTCGAGCCACAATTCATACTAGTGAAGTTTTTTCTCTGCTACACACCTGCATTCAGAGAGGAAAAGAGTGGAAGGGATAACACGCTCTAATAAGGCATGTGCAAGTTTCAGGAGCGACAACCGTAGTGCTTTCAGGGAGAGAGTTTCAGACAGTGAGGAGTAATCATTTCTGGACTTCGGAGAAAAAACCCCCTCCACTCGGAGGTAGTGCAGTAGGCTGAATTCGCACTTGTCGACATCGGAATCGCACTCCTTCGCTCTCACGCGTAGAAAGCGGCATTCGCGCTGAACCGCTCCGGAGACTTGGCCTTAGCTGGCCGAGAAATCGCGTTTCTCCCCGAACGCCGCTTTCAGCCGTCAGCAGCGGTCTCGTGTTTGTCGCTTGCCGAGAACGGGCCACTTGAGCCGGCTGCTTTTCCCGATGTGTGAGCGGGC
>NW_011168513.1:0-547 GCF_000146605.3 Meleagris gallopavo
TTCTTTCAGGGCTGTGATCTTGTCTTTTGGGGATGGCAAGTGCACTGAAGGGCTGCTAGGTGTAAGAGCAGCATGTGAATCTGGAGACTGCTTCCTTTGGGGTGTGGGGTGAGCCCTTAGAATGGGGTGAGTGATTCCTGCTTGATTTCAGAGCTGTGAGCTCTGCTTTTCTGGAGGATCTCAAGCTGGATGGCTGTAATTAATAGGGCTATGTGCTAATTGCATCCATGCGGTGGGTGCTTTTTAAGGGCATTGTGTGCATCCTTGTTGTGTTTTAAATGATGTTCTGCGTCTCTTCTGATTTCATTTTGCAGCCTGATGGAGTTGAAGGATTGCCTGGGCTCCTCCAGTCAGTGGTGTGAGATGTGTCCAGCAGGTAATGAACATCATCGCACCCCATGTTGGTGCGCTGCTTGTATGCAGGTAGGTTTGCGATGTGATCCCGACTCCCCCATGCTGACCCATCCGCAGCTAGATCAAGTTGCTCAGAGTCTGAGCCAGGCTCACCTTGAAAGGCAACCTGTGCCACTGCATCAGCACCCTCACT
>NW_011168514.1:0-536 GCF_000146605.3 Meleagris gallopavo
GAACCCTGAGCGTACTTTAAGGGGCTGGTAGGTATTTTGGACCTGGAAGCTGCTTCCTTCACTTGAGAGTGTGGGGGAGTATTGGGTCCTTGGGAATGGGGTAAGTGGTTCTTTTTTTCTTTCAGGGCTGTGATCTTGCTTTTTGGGGGATGGCAAGTGCGCTGAAGGGCTGCTAGGTGTAAGAGCAGCATCTGAATCTGGAGACTGCTTCCTTTGGGGTTTGGGGTGAGCCCTTAGAATGGGGTGAGTGATTCCTGCTTGATTTCAGAGCTGTGAGCTCTGCTTTTCTGGAGGATCTCAAGCTGGATGGCTGTAATTAATAGGGCTATGTGCTAATTGCCTCCATGCGGTGGGTGTTTTTGAAGGGCATTGTGTGCATCCTTGTTGTGTTTTAAATTATGTTCTGCGTCTCTTCTGATTTCATTTTGCAGCCTGATGGCGTTGAAGGATTGCCTGGCTCCTCAGTCAGTGGTGTGAGATGTGTCCAGCAGGTAATGAACATCATGCACTCCATGTTGGTGCGCTGCTTGTAGTGC
>NW_011168515.1:0-515 GCF_000146605.3 Meleagris gallopavo
AGTTCTCTCACAACAAAATCAGCGTTTTCTACCAGAAATACCAGTTTTCTCCCGGAAATACGGCATTTAACTCTCAGAAATGGCAGTTTTCTCCCCAAAAATATGGTATTTTCTCCAACAAGTGACAGTTTTATCACAAAAATACGACATTTTCCACCACAAATACCAGTTTTCTCCCAAAAATACGACATTTTCCACCACAAATACCAGTTTTCTCCCAAAAATATGCCATTTTCTGCCAGGAACTGCAGTTTCCTCCCACAAATACCATTTTTCAACCAGAAACAGGACATTTTCTCCCAGAAATACCAGCTTTCTCCCAGAAATAGGACGCTTTGTACCAGAAATGCCAGTTTTCTCACCAAAAACTCAGCGTTTCCTACCAGAAATACCAGTTTCCGCCCGCAAGTAGGCCATTTTCTCTCAGAAATGGCAGTTTTCTCCCCCAACATGACGTTTTCTCCCAGGAATTGCACCTTTCTTCCTGAAATATTACATTTTCTCACCAAAAATAC
>NW_011168516.1:0-454 GCF_000146605.3 Meleagris gallopavo
GGACCCCGAAATAATTGAAAACAGCGGCAACAATCTGAGGTGAAACAAACTAATTTACTAAATATGGTATCAGCAGAATATAAGGAGAGAGAGAGAGAGAGTGTGTGTCTGGAAGGTGGATCGACCTCGCCACAACGCTGAGATGAGAAGTGCAGTCCACTTGAGCCGATGGAGAAGCGCAGACGGAGAAGTGCAAGCGAAGCAGTGCAGGCAAAGAAGAGAGCATCAGGTGACCTTGCCGGGAGTTCTATCTCCTCGCTGACCGCAAAGCCCCCTGGGGAAATGTAGCTCTTCTTCTCCTCCGGACAGGCACCCGGAACTTGAGCATCAGCAGTCAAACCCCCAGTGCATTGCATGATGTTATGATGTGGAATACTGATAACCAAAAATCATGAAACCATGACATTCCACCCCTTATTCCACATCACTACGTCATGCTTAATATATACAAACA
>NW_011168518.1:0-523 GCF_000146605.3 Meleagris gallopavo
CCCTGACATGTCCTGTTGAACACGCTCGCTGAGGTCCTCTGGGCTTGGTGTCGGATGTCCCTCGTGCTCACGTTGCTTTCACTGGTGCTTTCCTTTCCCCATGTTCAGGCCTCCCAGTGCTGATGGAATGTCAGTGCCATGTGCCAACGTCGTCGTCTTTTCTGTTTGGATTCAACAGCGTTTTCTACCCTTTTTGATCTGTTTTTCTTCTCTCTCTTCCATGTTGCCCGTTGGCGCTTGGTTGGAGTTTGCCGGATCCAAATGCACTCTTCTGACCACGTGTGATGCCGAAAGAAGAGGTAGGCTCCCAAACAGGCTTTGGCAGAGTGCTGTCCATGTCATGGAATTTCTAGTACCAAGAGTTTGTGTTTTTAAGCAACGTTGTTCAGTCCTATATGTGAAGCTTTCTTCTTTCTTTCTAGGATTGGTGACTGCACCACCAGATGCAGTAGCCATTTTGGGCTGCCCATGTTCCTACACTCAACGTGTTCTGTTCTTCGGAAAGGCATGGACCTTATTGGAC
>NW_011168519.1:0-756 GCF_000146605.3 Meleagris gallopavo
GAGGTGAAATCTAAGGAAATGTCTTGTACAGTGAGGGTGCTGAGGCAGCGGCACAGGTTGCCAGAGACATGGTGGATGTGCTGGCCCTTACAAGGTGAGCCTGGCTCAGACTCTGAGCAACTTGATCTAGCTGTGGATGGTCAGCATGGGGGATCGGATCACATCGCAAACCTACCTGCATACAAGCAGCGCACCAACATGGGGTGCATGATGTTCATTACCTGCTGGACACATCTCACACCACTGACTGGAGGAGCCCAGGCAAGCCTTCAACTCCATCAGGCTGCAAAATGAAATCAGAAGAGACGCAGAACATAGTTTAAAACACAACAAGGATGCACATAATGCCCTTAAAAAACACCGCATGGATGCAATTAGCACATAGCCCTATGAATTACAGCCATCCAGCTTGAGATCCTCCCTCCAGAAAAGCAGAGCTCACAGCTCTGAAATCAAGCAGGAATCACTCACCCCATTCTAAGGGCTCACCCCACACCCCAAAGGAAGCAGTCTCCAGATTCACATGCTGCTCTTACACCTAGCAGCCCTTCAGTGCACTTGGGATCCCCCAAAAAGAGAAGATCACAGCCCTGAAAGAAAAAAAGAAACCATTTACCCCATTCCAAGGACCAATACTCCCCCACACTCTCAATTGAAGGAAGCAGCTTCCAGGTCCAAATACCTACCAGCCCTTAAGTACGCTCAGGGTTCCCTGCTAAAAAAGAGAGAGAGCAGCTCCACAATGGAGGAGAAAAA
>NW_011168520.1:0-419 GCF_000146605.3 Meleagris gallopavo
GTGCAATATCATGGCAAAGTAAAGCATTCAAACAGGGAAAGTGAAAGGAAAAAAGCCAACTAAAGCTGGACAGAGTAAAATGAAAAAAAAAGACGAGGAAAAATAAAAAAGCAAAGGAAAGAGAAGCAAAACTGAAAGGAAAACAAAGCAAAGAATGAAACTAAAAGCCATGCAGAGGAATGCGAAGGTATCCGTGCCACTGAGACAGAACTGCACCAGCACCAAGCACAGAAGGAAAGCGCAGGGAACAGGCTTGAGTTAAACGAGTCAGAAAGAGAAAAAGGAGCAAACAGAAGATGAAGTCAATTCAAAACCAAGAACTAAAAAACAAGGAAAACGAAGACAAAGGGTAAGAAGTGGGAACAAGCAGAGTAGAAAGGAAAGCAAAGCAAAGCAAGAAAACTAGAAAGCAATGCGAA
>NW_011168521.1:0-331 GCF_000146605.3 Meleagris gallopavo
GCTTTTCACGCACAGGGTGGTGACGCACTGGAATGTGTGCTTGAGAGTCACTTCCAGGATGATCTGCTCCATGATCCGTGAACAGCACAGAGGTGAGACTGACATGCTGGTAGTTCCCCGCGTCACACTTTCTATCCTTCCTAAGAGGTGTGCTGTCACCTTTTTTCTCCTCACCAGGGACTTGACCTGACTGCCTCGACTTGTGAAATACCATGGAGAGTGGCTCGGTGAGTGCAGCGGTGAATACCCTCGGAACTCTGGGACTCATCTCGTCAGGACCCAAAGACTCGTGGATGTTTGGGTCCTCAGGTGGTCCAGAACCTGATCCTCC
>NW_011168522.1:0-436 GCF_000146605.3 Meleagris gallopavo
TTAGAGCCAAACATGGAAAGCTGCTCTAAGAAGCTAAGCATCACAAGAGACAATCAGGAATGCTTACACAATCCAAACAAGGCACAATTTTAGTTCCACGAGCCAAGAGGAATGTGGGTGGCACTCACAGTGCACCACGTACACTGCTTATTCCAGTGATGCCACTTTGTTGGACCAGCTCAGCTTGCTAAAACCTTTTAAAGAGTGGTCGGAACTGTCTGGAATAGAACAGCTCAGTTGGAAGGGACCTTCACAGATAGCGCAGTTGCCTCACCTCTTCAGGTCTAACTGAACCTTAAAGCATCTCAGATCTGAAAGCATAAGCCTTAAAGCAGAGAGGCATGACCAGCAGTTCGAGGGAGGTGATGCTGCCCCCCTACTCTGCTCTCATTGACACACCATCTGGAGCACTGCGTCCAGTTCTGGAGCCCTCAAC
>NW_011168523.1:0-462 GCF_000146605.3 Meleagris gallopavo
CACTTCTCACTGCCCCTTGCTGCACTCCAAATGGATGCTTACTTGACATCCCTTACAGCACTGCAATCTTCAGCTGCCTTGATTCCTGAGTCCTCCTTTTGGACAGGAACCCTACAGAAAAGTATCAACAAGTGAAAAATCATGAGGAAGAAGCATTTTCCCAGCTTTCTGCTGCCACGCAAGTAGTCTCTTGAGGAAGGCAATGCTTGGAAGTCAGCTGGCTGCAAGAACTGCCTGCTCATCACTAGCTGCAGCTTGTGTCTGACTGCCATGGCTTCCGTCAGCAAGTGCCCCCAGGTCCCCTTTTCCCACACAAGTGTGCTGACCGTCCATGTCCCCAGCTGAGCTCTCTGCCGTGACTTCAGCACGGTCTGCTGAAACACCTGCTGGGTTTTGGCACACCAAGCAATGCACGGAGCAGTGAGGCACAAGTTGCACTCTACGAAGTCTGCGCTCTGCTTC
>NW_011168524.1:0-551 GCF_000146605.3 Meleagris gallopavo
AGGAATCCAGAAGTTTTCAGGTGAAGAAAACTGGGATAGATTGCTTTTATTTCTTGCTTTTATTTACATTTCAGGCACCAAGTCCTGTGCTTTGGTCACGACAACGCCGTGCCAGCTTCTCCAGGATTCGGCTGAGGTAGAATTCCAACCACCCACTGATTCTAGAACGTTGGGGTGGCATGGTGGAATCTTCTGGACCTGTGACCAGTGCTCTTGGCTCCCAACCCTGTCAGTCATGGTGGAGCAGCCTGGTGGCCCCTATGATGTCACAAGCGGCTGGAATGAGGGCAGGAGCAGTGCGTGCTGCGTCCCTTCATTGGAGCGCTTGAGCTCTGCCTGAGTAGCTCGCTTGTTGCACTTGTGCACCAACTGAGTACCTTTGTTTTTTGCATCCTCTTGTGCAGCATCTTGTAGGTAAGCTGAGACAGTGTGGGAGAGACGGGTGGGCAGTGGGGGGTTGAGGAAGTGCTGGCTGGCGGAGCTCACAGTATCACCTTATCTCCATCAGCAGAGGGGTGGCCAGCAGGGACAGGGAGGTGGTTGTCCCCTCC
>NW_011168525.1:0-325 GCF_000146605.3 Meleagris gallopavo
CATCGGGCGTTTTCTTCCCTCAATAGGACATTTGCTCCCAGAAATACCGCCACTCTTAGAAATACCTCCCACCTCCTCCCAAATAGACTACACGGCACTCCTCATTATGATACTTACTCTCAGACTTTGGGGCATTTGATTTCAGAAATACCGTTTGTATCCCAAAGAGGTGGCATTTTCCCTCAGAAACACCACTTTCCTCACCAATATGTGGCACTTTCAACCAGAAATACCATTTCTGTCCCACAAATGGGGGCATTTTCTCCCAGAAACACCAGCTTGCTCACAGGTAGATGACCTTTTCCCCCTCAAAGTAAGACATTTT
>NW_011168526.1:0-558 GCF_000146605.3 Meleagris gallopavo
TGTGCTGCGATCCTTACCGTCTTCCTTAAGCTCTTCTTCTTCCTACACAAAAGTGGCACGTATGGCTGGCCTGGTATCGGCAGCAGACCTGAAAAGGTCCAGAAACAAGGAGGACGACGACAATGAGGAAGAGGACAGTGACTCAGACGAGACATGGGACCTGGGCAGGAGTTTGGGCCTACAGCACCGAGTGGCCAGCACCGTACATGGCTGACAAGTGCCAGCTGGTGGAGGAGCTGGTGGATGATCTTCTGCGCACCTGCCGAGGACAAACCTGCCACAGCTTCACGCCCCAGCTGCAGCCGGCCATCGGGGTCTGCGTCTATGAAGAATGGAGCACCCACGATGGCAACGTCATCTACCAGCTGCTCGTGCCCGTGAGGCCTCCTCCTGGGCACACCTTCCATGTGGAGCTGGACAACGTGGAGGAGACGGCGACGAGCAGGTCCTGTCTGCGCGTGCAGCTGGAGTGCACCTGCACGAGGGAGCGGCTGCTGGGGGACATGCTCTGCTTTCTGCACCACGATCAGGAGGAGCTGAGAGAAAAACAGGGGCCCA
>NW_011168527.1:0-501 GCF_000146605.3 Meleagris gallopavo
GTGCCCAGCATTCCCCCTTGGTTCACACTGGGATAACCGGGTGGCCTGGAGAAGGCAAGGAAAAAAAACAGGCGTTCACTCCAAATAACGATGCTTTGATTGGTGTTTGGGCCTCTTCTGTCACACAGTGAAGGGAGAGGAAAAAGCCTTCCAGAAGGCAAATCTTTAAGGAAGTTGACTGTCAGCCCAGCTTTGGGTTACTGCAGCCATGGCTTTCCAAGCCAGCTACGACAGAGGGAATGGATTGAATACGTCGAGACCGAGGGAATGTTCGTGCCTCACCAGCTCTGGATGGCGTTGGCAGCAGCACACACGGCGGCTGCTCCTGGTGCTCTGCGAGCCATGCCACCTGCTGGGGGGCACGATCCCTGCCCCCAGCTGAGGAGGAACACTGCCACGCAACTGGCTCCCTGCTGCCGCCGGGTTCAGACTTCCTCCCAGCCCTGCGCTGCACAAGTTGGCACTGGGCAGAGCGCTGCAGTTGGGCCACACGGGATAAGC
>NW_011168528.1:0-450 GCF_000146605.3 Meleagris gallopavo
CCAACCCCCCTGCCAAAACAGGTTCCCTACACCAGGTCACACAGGTAGGCGTCCAGGCGAGACTTGAATATCTCCAGAGAAGGAGACTCCACAACCCCCCTGGGCAGCCTGTTCCAGTGCTCCGTCACCCTCACCGTAAAGAAGTTCTTACGCACATTCGTGCGAAACTTCCTATGCTGCAGCTTATGTCCGTTTCCCCTCGTCCTGTCTCCACGTACCACTGAAAAGAGACTGGCCTCACCGCTATGGCCGCCACACCTCAGATATTTATAAACCTGGATCAGGTCCCCTCTCAGCCGTCTTTTCTCAAGGCTAAACAGACCCAGTTCACTTAGCCTTTCTTCACAGGGGAGATGCTCCAGGCCCTTCACCATCTTTGTGGCCCTCCGCTGGACTCTTTCCAAGAGATCCCTGTCTTTTTGTACTGGGGAGCCCAGAACTGGACACAGT
>NW_011168529.1:0-358 GCF_000146605.3 Meleagris gallopavo
CCGCCAGCGTTTACCCATTCCAGAGTCCGGCACAATAGGGTTCCCCCAGAGCTCTGAATTGCGCTTCATGGTGCCCAGAAGGCTGCCTATCCTCTTTGTTCTGTGTCTTGCTTGTCTCTGGTCTTGCACTGTTTTCACTATTACATTCTCTTGGTCTCCTATTTTTGTGTTCCTTGCCCCATTCTGTTGGCCTAATGACCCCTTGGCTTTGTGTTGCCACATTCATGTCGGCATTCAGTTTTGGCGTTCCCTGCCGTATTGTCTGGGCCGTCATCCTTGGCATTTCCTTCCATGTTCTCTTGGCCCTTGCCTTTGGGCATTCCCTTGCCCTCCTGTTTTGTGGCAACACCTGGGCGGG
>NW_011168530.1:0-429 GCF_000146605.3 Meleagris gallopavo
GAGTTATATCTCCTCGCTGACCGCAAAGCCCCCTGGGGAAACGTAGCTCTCTTCTCCTCTGGACAGGCACCCGGAACTTGAGCATCAGCAGTCAAACCCCCAGTGCATTACATGATGTTATGATGTGGAATACTGATAATGAAAAATCATGAAACCATGACAGTGGTGCAGAGTGTGGCTGGAGACCTGTAACCAGTGGTGTCCCCCAGGGGTCTGTGCTGAGTCCGGTCTTGTTCAACATCTTCATCAATGACCTTGATGAGGGGATAGTGGCCACCCTCAGCAAGTTTGCTGATGATACGAAGTTGGGAGGATTGGCTGACACGCCTGAAGGCTGTGCTGCCATTCAGCGAGACCTGGACAGGCTGGAGAGCTGGGCAGTAAGAAACCGGATGAGGTTCAACAAAAGCAAGCGTAGGGTCTTACACC
>NW_011168531.1:0-488 GCF_000146605.3 Meleagris gallopavo
GCAAAGCAAAGCAAGAAAACCAAAAGCCAAGGAATAGAAAGAACAACAGGAAAAAAACAAAAGCAGCCCAAAGAAAATCAAACAAAAATGAAATAAGCATTGGAGAGCAAAGCAAAAGGAGCAGTAAAGAAATCAAAAGGAGGCCGGCATGGGGGACAAGGAAGGGGACACAGAAGGAAAGGAAGAGAAAGATGTAAAGGATTAATGCAGCAGAACACAAAGCTATGCAAGGAAACTAATTTGAAAAAGGAGGAATGAAAAGAACAGAACCAACAAAAAGGGAAAAAAACAAACAATAAAACAAATGGAAAGGAGCAGGAAAGGAAAATAGTAAAGGGGGAAAAAAAAGTACAAAAAACTGGAAGGCGAAACAAAGAAATACCAAGAAAGAGCAAAGACATAGAATGCAACATGATGGCAAAACAAAGGGTTCAAAGAAAGTAAAAAACAAGGAACTGCCATCCCAAATTTTTCAAAGGACAGAAGAA
>NW_011168532.1:0-533 GCF_000146605.3 Meleagris gallopavo
AAAGATGAGGGCTGTGCATAATGAGCAGTTATCAGACAAGATGGAAGCCAAAATGGTGTTGGGTACCTGAGCCTTCTCTGGTGGTAAGCAACATCGTGCACAGAGTGCAGCCATGTGCTCCGAGCAAGGAGCACAGGTTTGTGCAAGAGGCCCGGATGCAGGGCAGTGCCTTTATGACTGTATTGTGTCCAACAGGTGGCAGCAGAGCTGCGGTGCTCCCAAGTGCTGTAACAACTGCACGGAGAGATGTGTTGGTCTCGGTGGAAACAGCAAGCAAGTGGAATGTGCATTTCCCGGCATGCCCCGGAACCTCACTTTGCTGACTGGTCATTGTCTGCCCAGCAGGTAAGGTCGATGCACACCCGCCAGCGTTTACCCATTCCAGAGCCCGGCACAATAGGGTTCCCCCAGAGCTCTGAATTGCGCTTCATGGTGCCCAGAAGGCTGCCTATCCTCTTTGTTCTGTGTCTTGCTTGTCTCTGGTCTTGCACTGTTTTCACTATTACATTCTCTTGTCCTCCTATTTTTGTGTT
>NW_011168533.1:0-566 GCF_000146605.3 Meleagris gallopavo
AGACAAACTATCAACCGTGCCTGAAGCTGATAAATCCATGGAGGTAACGGATACATCAAATGGGGACCAGAATTCCCAAAACAGCCTATTGGAGGGGCTGATCAACTTGATTTCCTCCCAGCCGGTGGCATCTAATGTCTCAGCCATCAAAAGAAGACGTTCTCCTGCTCGAGCAAGTGACAACAGTAAGACCACATCACGTTTTTGCCTTTGTGGCATTACCTACGTGACCATTGGAGAAGATATGAAGGAGTGGCATAAACAACCTACTCCTGTACTTCAAGCACGGGTAAGAGAGTTACAAGACAAATCAACCACCAAGGTGAACTTCTCTAAAAAGGTGATTGCTCCAGTTGCTGCAGACAGTGAAGGTAACAAATAGAGGGGCCCTGCCCCAGCCAGGGGGGGAAAGGGATAATAGAGTTTATTGGACTGTGTGGATTAGATGGCCTGGCACATCAGAATCACGAAAATATAAGGCCCTGGTGGATACTGGTGCACAGTGCACTCTAATGCCCTCGAGTCACCAAGGGACAAAATCAATTTATATTCATGGGGTGACTGGA
>NW_011168534.1:0-510 GCF_000146605.3 Meleagris gallopavo
TGAGTAAAGGCAGGAATCTCAGCTTAGAGCTGCTCTGCCTGCACAGGGTGGCTTCTGCACGTCAAAGGTTTCCCTGTGTCAGTGTCAGAGGACCTTGCCTTTGGCTGCAAATGTTGACAGATTATTATTACCTTTATGCAGGCCATTGTCTGCTGGATAGTCTTACGGAGCAAGACTATCAGGCAAGCACGTTCCAAGGAACATGTTGTGTTGCTTTTGGTTTAACAGTTCAGACCTGGGAAATGCTGCATGCAATAGTTGGCCTCTCTTTTTGTTCTTGTTACAGGTGGGATTTTTCCCTGGCGAGTGTGTGGAACTGATTACTAACAAAGTTCCTGAGGCTCTCGTCAACTCAGTGCCAAAGCCAGGTACGGATGTTACATTTGATGGTGCAGGGAAGCAAAGGGGAGTCTTTCTTGGGGTGTGTCCCGTGTGTAATAGCTCGCTTATCCATCCCACGTTATCCTCTGTGCTGATGATCCTTCGTACATACCACGGGGCGTATGGCAG
>NW_011168535.1:0-394 GCF_000146605.3 Meleagris gallopavo
ACACCTTGAAGTAACATGCTTTTTTAGATAAGCACCTCCCTGGACATGACATTAACAGTAATATCAAAACAGAGATATCAAAATTTATCTAATACAAATTCTGCATCATTTAACCGTCTCATATCTTAGCATTTACACAAAAAAAAAAGAAACCACTACCTCATTCAAATTCTGCTTTCTTTTCCTTCAACATCATTAATTCCTTATGATGCCATCTATTTACAGCAATCTTCTATGTCTCCTTTTTTCCCTCCCTCATCTTTTACATATACAGTGCACTTTGAAAGCTCTCTGTCAGAACTATCCTTGAATCTTATCTGAGTTACACTGGAGAACAGTTTCACTTCTGTCAGGTTTGCAGACACTTTACCTATATTGGTTTACCTGCTTTCCC
>NW_011168536.1:0-535 GCF_000146605.3 Meleagris gallopavo
GCGTTATCTGCAAAGTGCCAGGTTTGGAAGTTACGTACAAAGCTTCTTTTGGCTGCCCCTCTGCCTTACAAAGGATAGTACAAAAGAAGAGCAGCTCACGGCCAAGATTTTTCCTTGTAGCTGTCCTGAACTTTTCTTCTCTCTGCCTATTGCCTCTTGCCCGGGGACCATGGTGTTGAGCACGACTCTTCCTTACTTGAAACACAGGCACTTCAAAGACTCATAGAATGGCCTGGGCTGAAAAGGACCACAATGATCATCTAGTTGCAACTCCCCTGCTATGTGCAGGGTCGCCAACCACCAGACCAGGCTGCCCGGAGCCCACAGCCAGCCTGGCCTTGAATGCTTCCACGGATGGGGCATGCACAACCTCCTTGGGCAACCTGCTCCAGTCTGTCACTGCCTTCTGTGTGAAAAGCTTGCTCCTAATATCTAACCTAAGCCTCCCCTGTCTGAGTTTAAGACCGTTCCCCCTTGTCCTCTCACTATCTCCCCTCATCAACAGCCATTCCCCTTCCTGATCATATGCTCCTTT
>NW_011168537.1:0-561 GCF_000146605.3 Meleagris gallopavo
AAAATATTACCATTAGATCATACAGTTCTCTTTATTAGTTTAGTCCAGTGGGGCTCCTTTTCCACTGGGAAATTATTTACTTCAGAACTTGCAAGAGTAGCCTTCATTGGCTTTGTTTAATGCAGCTGCTTTAAAGCCTTCTATCAGATGAACTATTTTCCAGGTCTTTTCTTGCAGGTACACTGTTATTTGGAGATAACTCTGCTCAGATCTGCAGCGTTCACTGCAGAGCAGGGATCTGATGAGAGTGCTTTATGGCAAAGGAGCCGCACTGTATTTATTTCGGATGACTGGTTATTTACTCCTATTTTCTTCTTTTGCTCTCTCCTCACTCGCCCCCTACCTTTTTCCTTCCAAGTGAGAAAATCACCTTTTGCCATATGGACTGTCTGAAGTCCTTGTTTACTATTCGAAGGATTCCGGTGTTGTGGTTTTTTTTGGCTTTACTAAGGTGGAGGAATAGGGGAAGCGACCAGATAGATCAAAGGACTGTTGGTCTTTACAAACAGTTTTAAGAATAGTCATGGACAGCTTGGTTAGTTGTAGGTCTGACCTGCAACG
>NW_011168538.1:0-504 GCF_000146605.3 Meleagris gallopavo
CACTTTCCAATTCAGTCTCTCCTGTGATGCCTGCAGCAAAGAACAAAAAATTGTGGAAAACAGGTGATGAAGGAGCTTAATATGGAGACAATTTTTGGCACCTACAAGTGGCAGTTCTCAGTGATGCTCCAAATCCAGAGAAGTCTAAGCCTGTTAAGCCCTTCAGACTTACAAGCCCAGCAAGCATACAAAACTTCTGCATATGTATGAAGAGCTTTACTCATCAGCAAGCAAGCTTCCCATTCCTACTTGCATACAGGTGCTTTGTTACACTACTGACAGCTTTCCAGCCCAGAGGTCTGGCACAGGCTTCCTGTTCTCAGAAAAAAAGCAATCTTGGTAATTTTAGGAAGTAGCACCACAAGACGGATTTGGAAGGGAGACACATGATCCTTGCCCAAAAGGAGGATGGCAGGAGTATCACTGCCCTGCATCAGCCTCTGCTGGTTCTAATGGTACGACACCTTTCCCCACAAAAAAAGCAAACTCAAAAATCAATGTAAC
>NW_011168539.1:0-420 GCF_000146605.3 Meleagris gallopavo
TGTCACTTGTTGGAGAAAATACCATATTTTTGGGGAGAAAACTGCCATTTCTGAGAGTTAAATGCCGTATTTCCGGGAGAAAACTGGTATTTCTGGTAGAAAACGCTGATTTTGTTGTGAGAGAACTGGTATTTCAGTTCCAAAATGTCATATTTCATGGAGAAATCTGCTATTTCTGGAAGAAAACGTGCTATTTCTGGGGAGAATACTGCAATTTCTGGGTGAAAATGGCGTATTTCGGGGGGGGAAACTGCCGTTTCTGCGAGAAGATGTCCTATTTTCGGAGGGAAAACCGGTATTTCTGTGAGAAACTGTGATATTTCTGGGAGAAAACTGCAATTCCTGGCAGAAAATGTCACATTCTTGGGGGAGAATCCTTGTATTTCTGGTAGGAAACGTGTTTGGGTGAGAAAACTGGTA
>NW_011168540.1:0-513 GCF_000146605.3 Meleagris gallopavo
AACAGCCTTTCAATACCTAAAGGAAAGAACAAGGGAAAATGGAGGTGAAATCTAAGGAAAACGTCTTGTACAGTGAGGGTGCTGAGGCAATGGCACAGGTTGCCAGAGACATGGTGGATGTGCTGGCCCTTTCAAGGTGAGCCTGGCTCAGACTCTGAGCAACTTGATCTAGCTGTGGATGGTCAGCATGGGGGAGTCGGATCACATCGCAAACCTACCTGCATACAAGCAGCGCACCAACATGGGGGTGCATGATGTTCATTACCTGCTGGACACATCTCACACCACTGACTGGAGGAGCCCAGGCAATCCTTCAACTCCATCAGGCTGCAAAATGAAATCAGAAGAGACGCAGAACAGAATTTAAAACACAAACAAGGATGCACACAATGCCCTTAAAAACACCCACCGCATGGATGCAATTAGCACATAGCCCTATGAATTACAGCCATCCAGCTTGAGATCCTCCAGAAAAGCAGAGCTCACAGCTCTGAAAGAAAGCAGGAATCACTC
>NW_011168541.1:0-866 GCF_000146605.3 Meleagris gallopavo
CCTACCTCTGAATACTATGTCTCTGCCTTTATTTCGAGCCACAATTCATGCTAGTGAGGTTTTCCACTGCTACACATCTGCATTCAGAGAGGAAAAGAGTGGAAGGGAAAACAAGCTCTAATAAGGCATTTGCAAGTTCGAGGAGCGACAGCTGTAGTGCTCTCAGGGAGAGCGTTTCAGAAAGTGGGGAGAGATCCTTTCAGGACTGCGGAGAAAAAACCCCCCACTCGCAAGCAGTGCAGGAGGCTGAATTCGCACTTGTCGGCATCGGAATCGCACTCCTTCGCTCTCACGCGTAGAAAGCGGCATTCGCGCTGAACCGCTCCGGAGACTTTGCCGTAGCTGGCCGAGAAATCGCGTTTCTCCCCGAACTCCGCTTTCAGCCGTCAGCAGCGGTCTCGTGTTTCTCGCTTGCCGAGAACGGGCCACTTCAGCCGGCTGCTTTTCTCCGACGAGTGAGCGGGCTCCTGTGCGCGCATCGGAAAGGAGCGGTTTGCACTTCGCCTTGGCTACATGCAGATGCACTACGCCTACCTCTGAATACTATGTCTCTGCCTTTATTTCGAGCCACAATTCATTCTAGTCAGGTTTTCCACTTGCTATACATCTGCATTCAGACAGGAAAGAGTAGGAAGGGAAAACCAGCTCTAATAAGGCATTGGCAAGTTCGAGGAGGGACAGCTGTAGCGCTCTCAGGGAGAGCGTTTCAGAAAGTGGGGAGAGATCCTTTCAGGACTGTGGAGAAAAAGCCCCCACTCGCAGGTAGTGCAGGAGGCTGAATTCGCACTTGTCGGCATCGGAATCGCACTCCTTCGCTCTCACGCGTAGAAAGCGGCATTCGCGCTGAACCGCTCCGGAGACTTTCG
>NW_011168542.1:0-423 GCF_000146605.3 Meleagris gallopavo
TCTTTTTGGGGGATCGCAAGTGCACTGAAGGGCTGCTAGCTGTAAGAGCAGCATCTGAATCTGGAGACTGCTTCGTTTGGGGTGTGGGGTGAGCCCTTAGAATGGGGTGAGTGATTCCTGCTTTCTTTCAGAGCTGTGAGCTCTGCTTTTTCTGGAGGATCTCAAGCTGGATGGCTGTAATTCATAGGGCTATGTGCTAATTGCATCTATGCGGTGGGTGTTTTTAAGGGCATTGTGTGCATCCTTGTTGTGTTTTAAATTATGTTCTGCGTCTCTTCTGATTTCATTTTGCAGCCTGATGGAGTTGAAGGATTGCCTGGGCTCCTCCATTCAGTGGTGTGAGATGTGTCCAGCAGGTAATGAACATGATGCACCCCATGTTGGTGCGCTGCTTGTATGCAGGTAGGTTTGCGATGTGATCCG
>NW_011168543.1:0-567 GCF_000146605.3 Meleagris gallopavo
TGGGCTTGGTGCTGGGAAGAGCTTTCAATGCCTCAGGTGTATCCTAGTGAGAAATGTTGGCATTAGCTGACAAAAATCTTTTCTCCTCAACTGCAAAAGGACAGCGCAGCTCAGACTCCTTAACCTGCTGGAGCAGGGTGGTAGCAAGGAGTGGGCACTGCCCTCCTGCAAGCTGTGCTTGGTTATGGTCTGCCAGGTCTCTGCTGCTCTGGATTTCTTCTCAGAAGTTTGTTCTAGCTGCTTGGAGTAGTGAAGTGGTGACTTCTTCTTCACTCAAAAACCAAGACTCTGCACGCTAATTTTGGATGGGTTTAACTGTGGTATCTGAAGACATTGTTTCCATCAGAATTATCCCAGCACTGTGCAGGTGTCTTCGCTGAACCCCCTGAGCTGATGTCTGAGAGCACCTGCCTCCTCCAGCTGAGCCATAGGAAAACTAACTGAGCCCAGTAATTCTAATTTTTGCTAGATGTTGTGAATATGCTCCCAAATGTTTCCTTTAGTGATAAGTAATGTCTCAGCACTCTGATAATCCTATCTCTGGCACAACCTGGAACCTCTCTGCAA
>NW_011168544.1:0-599 GCF_000146605.3 Meleagris gallopavo
TATTGGTCCTTGGAATGGGGTAAGTGGTTTCTTTTTTTCTTTCAGGGCTGTGATCTTCTCTTTTTGGGGGATGGCAAGTGCACTGAAGGGCTGCTAGGTGTAAGAGCAGCATCTGAATCTGGAGACTGCTTCCTTTGGGGTGTGGGGTGAGCCCTTAGAATGGGGTGAGTGATTCCTGCTTGATTTCAGAGCTGTGAGCTCTGCTGTTCTGGAGGATCTCAAGCTGGATGGTTGTAATTAATAGGGCTATGTGCTAATTGCATCCATGCGGTGGGTGTTTTTTAAGGGCATTGTGTGCATCCTTGTTGTGTTTTAAATTCTGTTCTGCGTCTCTTCTGATTTCATTTTTGCAGCCTGATGGAGTTGAAGGATTGCCTGGGCTCCTCCAGTCAGTGGTGTGAGATGTGTCCAGCAGGTAATGAACATCATGCACCCCATGTTGGTGCGCTGCTTGTATGCAGGTAGGTTTGCGATGTGATCCGACTCCCCCATGCTGACCATCCACAGCTAGATCAAGTTGTTCAGAGTCTGAGCCAGGCTCACCTTGAAAGGGCCAGCACATCCACCATGTCTCTGGCAACCTGTGCCACTGCCTCAGC
>NW_011168545.1:0-486 GCF_000146605.3 Meleagris gallopavo
AAAGAGATGTCATTTCACATCAGAAATATACCTCTTAACTCCCAAAAAAGATATTTCTCCAAGAAATTTTGTTTCTCCCAGAGAGATGAAATTATTTCATGAAAGACCAGCTTTCTGTGTAATTGCGATTGAAAAGATCGACTATTTGTGCATGATAAGCTGGAATTTCTGAAAGAAAACGCCACATAAGTGCAAAACAATTGATTTCTGTGAGAAAATGACAGATATTCAGCTATAAATTGTTTATCTGCGAGAAAATGCCCTATTTCTGGGAGCAAATGTCATCGTGCGGAGCGTCATGTAGTCTATGAGGGAGGAAATGGGAGGCATTCCGAAGCAAAGGGGCATTTCTGGGAGAAAATGTCTTACTTTGAGGGGGAAAAGGTCATCTACCTGTGAGCAAGCTGGTGTTTCTGGGAGAAAATGCCCCCATTTGCGGGACAGAAATGGTATTTCTGGTTGAAAGTGCCACATATTGGTGAGGAA
>NW_011168546.1:0-336 GCF_000146605.3 Meleagris gallopavo
CAAGCTGAACACTAGACAGGACACCAGTACAGAAAGAGAGAACCAACAGCGACAGGGGGGTGCCATAGAGAAACTGGAAAGTGACCAAATCTCTGCTCAGATAGAAACCGCTGTGTGAGGAGAAAGCTGATGGCGATACCTTCTGCCAGTGAGGAGCACAGTGGGAGGATGAGGAAGGACTCACACCAGTGCCATAGCCTAGCGCAGAGCTACAATTCCAAAGCGATTATAAGGTTTATTTAACAATGCTGTGTGGGATGATTCAGCTGCTTCAAGCTCAAACAAGCTGCAAGTGATTGATTAATCAGTGCATCTCAGCAACCTCAAAACCTGATC
>NW_011168547.1:0-333 GCF_000146605.3 Meleagris gallopavo
GAGTTCAGGATCTTGCATCCAAGAAACGCAGCAATCATTAGCACAGCAGTCCTGGACTTCAGGAGACCCAACTTTGACCATTTCAAGGGCCTAATAGCCCATGAGTTACAGCACTGGAACGCAAGGGGGTCCCATAGAGCTGCTAGACATCAAGCACCACTTCCTCCAAGCTCACAATTCGCGAATCCTGATGGGGAAGAAATAAAGCGCAGGTGGCAGGAAACCTACAAGGATGAGCAAGGAGCTCATGGGAAATCTCAAAGGGAAAAAGGAAAGCCTGTGAAATGTGAAAAAGGGTCTGTCCACTTGGTAGAAATCTAGAAATGCTGTCAG
>NW_011168548.1:0-415 GCF_000146605.3 Meleagris gallopavo
ATTTGGACCTGGAAGCTGCTTCCTTCACTTCGAGAGTGTGGAGGAGTATTGGTCCTTGGAATGGGGTAAGTGGTTTCTTTTTTTCTTTCAGGCCTGTGATCTTGTCTTTTTGGGGGATCCCAAGTGCGCTGAAGGGCTGCTAGGTGTAAGAGCAGCATCTGAATCTGGAGTCTGCTTCCTTTGGGGTGTGGGGTGAGCCCTTAGAATGGGGTGAGTGATTCCTGCTTGATTTCAGAGCTGTGAGCTCTGCTTTTCTGGAGGATCTCAAGCTGGATGGCTGTCATTAATAGGGCTATGTGCTAATTGCATCCATGCGGTGGGTTGTTTTTAAGGGCATTGTGTGCATCCTCGTTGTTGTTTTAAATGATTGTTCTGCGTCTCTTCTGTATTTCTATTTTGCAGCCTGATGGAGTTG
>NW_011168549.1:0-473 GCF_000146605.3 Meleagris gallopavo
GTCAGCCGGATCTTGCATGAGCGGTGGGAGGGCAGCAGCTCCAGGCGGCAGTCACGCGACTGAGGCAGATGCCTCCAGGCTGCTTTCACCTGGTCCTGGAGCCAGAGCGCGCTTTTCTCCACGTGCAGATAGGAGCCCGTGCAGAAGGTGTCAAGCAAGCTGGGCCCCTGTTTTTCCCTCAGCTCCTCCTGATCGTGGTGCAGAAAGCAGAGCATGTCCCCCAGCAGCCGCTCCCTCGTGCAGGTGCACTCCAGCTGCACGCGCAGACAGGACCTGCTCGTGGCTGTCTCCTCCGCGTCGTCCAGCTCCACATGGAAGGTGTGCCCGGGAGGAGGCCCTCACAGGCACGAGCAGCTGGTAGATGACATTGCCATCGTGGGTGCTCCATTCTTCATAGACGCAGACCCCGATGGCCGGCTGCAGCTGGGGCGTGAAGCTGTGGCAGGTTTGTCCTCGGCAGGTGCGCAGAAGGT
>NW_011168550.1:0-499 GCF_000146605.3 Meleagris gallopavo
CGGGCACACGACGTGCGCACAACTTCCGCTGGGTTCTGCTCACACTTTACTCCACGCTTACTAACTCCACACCATACTCCAGGTGTGCTCTCACCTTCATGTGATACTCACAGTTGATACTCACAGTTTACTTGGTTTACGCAAGAATTACTCATGCTTTCCTCTGACTTTTCTCCAGGTTTTACTCCCACAACTGGCTATCACACTCTATTCCAGGTGTGTACTCACACCTTACTTCAACATTTATTCACACTTTACTCTGGGTTTACCCATACTTTACTCCTTCTTTACTCTGACTTTTCTCCAGGTTTTACTCACACTCTCTCCTTGATGTATTCGTTGATATGGGGTCAATATGGGGGCAATATGAGGCAATATGGGGTGAGAGGGGGTGATATGGGGTCACTGTGGGGCCAGAGGGGGCAATATGGGGTTGCTAGGGGGCGATCTGGAGTTTTATATGAGGTTGCTATGGGGCAGTATGGGGTGACATGGGGTC
>NW_011168551.1:0-413 GCF_000146605.3 Meleagris gallopavo
TTGGGTACCTGAGCCTTCTCTGGTGGTAAAGCAACATGGTGCACAGAGTGCAGCCATGTGCTCCGAGCAAGGAGCACAGGTTTGTGCAAGAGGCCCGGATGCAGGGCAGTGCCTTCATGACTGTATTGTGTCCAACAGGTGGCAGCAGAGCTGCGGTGCTCCCAAGTGCCGTAACAAGTGCACGGAGAGATGTGTTGGTCTCTGTGGAAACAGCAAGGAAGTGGAATGTGCATTTCCCGGCATGCCCCGGAACCTCACTTTGCTGTACTGGTCATTGTCTGCCCAGCAGGTAAGGGCGATGCACACCCGCCAGCGTTTACCCATTCCAGAGCCCGGCACAATAGGGTTCCCCCAGAGCTCTGAATTGCGCTTCATGGTGCCCAGAAGGCTGCCTATCCTCTTAGTTCTGTGTC
>NW_011168552.1:0-449 GCF_000146605.3 Meleagris gallopavo
GTCCCCGTGTCCTCCCCTTCTCCCCCCCACCTCCTGGCCCCTTTTTCCTGACCCCCTAGAGTCCCCCTGTACCCCCCCTGTGCGCTGCTCACTGACCCCTGGAGTCATTTTTGACCTCATTTGGACCTCCAATCCCCCCCAGCCGGACCCCTGTTCTGCCCAATGGAAGCCACAACCCACAAGCCCTGGCTCTTCCCTCCCACTCCTCCCTCCACCCCCAGATGCTCTTCCTGCCTTGTAGAGACTCTGTTCACCCCTTTCCCCCCCACAGCCCACAAAGTTTCCCCCCAGACTCTTTTTTCGACCCCACCAGATGTCCGTCCCACTCTCCTCTTCTCCCCCCCAGCACTCCCCTATGGTCTCCCCCAGACTCCCCTTCCGCCCCATAGAAGCCCCCATAACCCTCCGGATTTCCCCTGCCACTCCCTCTCCACTCCTAGAGCCCCTTT
>NW_011168553.1:0-373 GCF_000146605.3 Meleagris gallopavo
AGGTTTTCTCACCAAAAACTCAGCATTTCCAACCAGAAATACCAGTTTTTGCCCAAAAGTAGGCCATTTTCTCTCAGAAATGGCAGTTTTCTCCCCCAACATGACGTTTTCTCCCAGGAATTGCACCTTTCTTCCTGAAATATTACATTTTCTCACCAAAAATACCAGTTGTCTCCCCAACAATATGGCAATATCTCCCAGAAATACCAGTTTTCTCACCCAAAACACAACGTTTCCTACCAGAAATACAAGGATTCTCCCCCAAGAATGTGACATTTTCTGACAGGAATTGCAGTTTTCTCCCAGAAATACCACATTTTCTCACAGAAATACCAGTTTTCCCTCCGAAAATAGGTCATTTTGTCCTAGAAAG
>NW_011168554.1:0-399 GCF_000146605.3 Meleagris gallopavo
TGGTACAAGCATCTGGGTTCCCTTCGATCAGGGACAGTCAACAGTGGGTTGAGTGCACCCTAAGGACACCAAGCTGTGGGCTGCAGTGACACAGCAGAGGGACGGGATGCCATCCACAGACGACCTCAACAGGCTGAGCAGTCGGCCAACAAATCCAAGTGCAGGGTCAGTAGCTGGGATGAGGGAACACCCACCACCAAAACATGCGTAGGGGATGAAAGGACTGAGCGTAGTCCTGCTCCATAAGGCCGTGGGAGTACTGGTGGGTGGGAGCTGGACACAAGCCAGCAATGGGCCCTTCCAGCCCAGAAAGCCAACCGTATCCTGAGCTGCATCCAAAGATGCGCAGTCAGCGGGCGAAGGGAGGAGATCCCCATCCCTCTGCTCTGCGCTGGTCAG
>NW_011168555.1:0-393 GCF_000146605.3 Meleagris gallopavo
TGATGTGGAGCTTTGGAGCAGGTCCAGAGAAGGGCCACGAAGATGATCAGAGGGCTGGAGCACCTCTCTTAGAAAGAAATGTTGAGGGAACTGGGATTGGTTTCTGTGGGAGAAGAGAAAGCTCTGGAGATAGCTCATGACAGCCTTCCAAGACTACAAAAGGGAGCGCATAAGCAGGAGGGGGCAACGGCTGTTTAGGAGGGTGGATAGCGATAGGACAAGGGGAAATGGTTTTCAAGTGAGACAGGGGAGGTTTAGGTTGGTTATTAGGAGGCAGCTTTTCACGCACAGGGTGGTGACGCACTGGAATGTGTGCTTGAGAGTCACTTGCAGGATGATCTGCTCCATGATCCGTTGACCAGCACAGAGGTGAGACTGACATGCTGGTAGTTC
>NW_011168556.1:0-554 GCF_000146605.3 Meleagris gallopavo
CAGCCGTGAGCACGGCAGTGCCCAGCACAAGTGATCGTGCATTTGCAGGAAGGCCGTGGGATGCCCAGCTGAGAAACGTGGGGGGAGTTTCCTGCTTTGTGTGGAGGGGAAGGACTGGGAGGAAGTCCAGGCTGAGCTGGACAGGGAGAGGAGGAACCCGACAGCCAACACACCTTCTGCCCCAGGAGCTGCTCCCGTACGTAGGCGGCCACCGCATCCCAGACGGCAACTCGCTCTGGAGGGCAAAGGAAAAGCAGGTCACACTCTGCATCTGCCGCTTCCCGGCAGAACTCAAATCAGAAAAAAAGAACTCAATCCAGAAAGCAGAGACAAAAGTGCTCAACCCCATCCTGAAGATCAGGATGGCACACAGAGCACCAAAAAAGAACACGCCTCCATGCAGAGAGCCCTGACAGGGGGCAGCCAGGCCTGAAGTGAGGTGAGGGAGGGGTGGAAGCAGGCTCCAGGCCTCAGCCAGACAAGTGAACTGCTTCCACCTGTTCTCCACAGCAGAACCAGGTCTCATGAGTTTAGGCCTGCCGGGCCTAAACTGG
>NW_011168557.1:0-423 GCF_000146605.3 Meleagris gallopavo
TTTGTTCTGTGTCTTGCTTGTCTCTGGTCTTGCACAGTTTTCACTATTACATTCACTTGTCCTCCAATTTTTTGTGTTCCCTTGCCCCATTCTCTTGGCCTAATGACCCCTTGGCTTTGTGTTGCCACATTCATGTCGGCATTCAGTTTTTGGCGTTCCCTGTCCGTATTGTCTGGGCCGTCATCCTTGGCATTTCCTTCCATGTTCTCTTGGCCCTTGCCTTTGCCTGGGCATTCCCTTGCCCTCCTGTTTTTGTGGAACCCGTCACCTGGGGCGGGGTGCAGCCCTGCGAGCACAGCTGGGGGCAGTTTGGCTGTGGAGTGGGGGCAGAGCCAGGCTCCACCCCTCCCTGATCCCATTTAAGGGCTGGGAAGAGTAGGGGGCAGCATGTGAACCTGGGGATGCTTCCTTTGGAGTATGCCT
>NW_011168558.1:0-395 GCF_000146605.3 Meleagris gallopavo
GTGAATCTGGAGACTGCTTCCTTTGGGTGTGGGGTGAGCCCTTAGAATGGGGTGAGTGATTCCTGCTTGATTTCAGAGCTGTGAGCTCTGCTTTTCTGGAGGATCTCAAGCTGGATGGCTGTCATTAATAGGGCTATGTGCTAATTGCATCCATGCGGTGGGTGTTTTTTAAGGGCATTGTGTGCATCCTTGTTGTGTTTTAAATTATGTTCTGCGTCTCTTCTGATTTCATTTTGCTAGCCTGATGGAGTTTGAAGGATTGGCCTGGGCTCCTCCAGTCAGTGGTGTGAGATGTGTCCAGCAGGTAATGAACATCATGCACCCCATGTTGGTGCGCTGCTTGTATGCAGGTAGGTTTGCGATGTGATCCGACTCCCCCATGCTGACCATCCACA
>NW_011168559.1:0-568 GCF_000146605.3 Meleagris gallopavo
ACAGTACAAATGTAGGGTTCTTCTGTTAGACTTGACTAAGAGACTGGTGTAAATTCAGACAGGCAACCTCTCCCCTTGAGTGACACTGGAAGTAAAGTGTCATTATCAACAGAACAATCTGAGCTTTTGCTCCCAATTCAATATTTTCTCTTCTTTGGATAGTCTTCCCTGCAGAACACTTTTTTTCTCCCTCTCTCCTAAACAGAAAAGAGTTTACAAACAAGGAGTAGAGCTACTCAATGACATGTACAATTTGAGTCACCACTACTGACATACGCCATAAAAATTAGCAGCAGTTTCCCAGCAACACAGTGCCTCAAACAGAAGCAACTTTATTACAGCAAAAAGGAGTCAGATTCTGCCACTTTGAAGAACAAGCTTGTATACAACATTCCACCTAACACCCAGCAGTTAATTATTGATTATTGATGAGTGGGTTGATAAAACAATGCTTTATTTACTATGATGCACTAAAAACAGTAACACAGAACATATTGATGCACACAAATAATTTCTCTTCTGGAGAAACAACTCATGAATGCAAAGAAGATGAAAATAAAATAAAATA
>NW_011168560.1:0-470 GCF_000146605.3 Meleagris gallopavo
GAGGACTCCACATCTGGACGCAGCACTGCAGGTGAGGCCTGACCAGCGCAGAGCAGAGGGATGGGGATCTCCTCCCTTCGCCCGCTGACTGCGCATCTTTGGATGCAGCCCAGGATACGGTTGGCTTTCTGGGCTGAAGGGCCCACTGCTGGCTTGTGTCCAGCTCCCACCCACCAGTACTCCCAGGCCTTATGGAGCAGGACTACGCTCAGTCCTTTCATCCCCTAGCATGTTTTGGTGGTGGCTGTTCCCTCATCCCAGCTACTGACCCTGCACTTGGATTTGTGCCCACTGCTCAGCCTGTTGAGGTCTCTGTGGATGGCATCCCGTCCCTCTGCTGTGTCACTGCACCCCACAGCTTGGTGTCCTTAGGGTGCACTCAACTCCACTGTTGATATCCCTGATGAAGGAGAAACCCAGATGCTTGTACCAACTGGGCGTAGAAGCCCTTGAGAGCAGCCCTGCGGAGG
>NW_011168562.1:0-321 GCF_000146605.3 Meleagris gallopavo
TTTTCGCCCGCAAGTAGGCCATTTTCTCTCAGAAATGGCAGTTTTCTCCCCCAACATGACGTTTTCTCCCAGGAAATGCACCTTTCTTCCTGAAATATTACATTTTCTCACCAAAAATACCAGTTGTCTCCCCAACAATATGGCAATATCTCCCAGAAATACCGGTTTTCTCACCCAAAACACAACGTTTCCTACCAGAAATACCAGGATTCTCCCCCAAAATAGGACATTTTCTGCCAGGAATTGCAGTTTTCGGCCAGAAATACCACATTTTCTCACAGGAATACCAGGTACTTCTCCCAAAATAGGACATTTTCTGCC
>NW_011168563.1:0-360 GCF_000146605.3 Meleagris gallopavo
AAACGGGAAGGATGGAACCCCTCTCCTGTAAGCAAGGAGAGCTGGGCTGTTCAGCCTCCTGGAGAAGTGAAGGCTCCAAGGGAACCTGGTAACAGCCTTTCAATACCTCAAGGAAAGAACAAGGAAAAATGGAGGTGAAATCTAAGGAAAAGGTCTTGTACAGTGAGGGTGCTGAGGCAGTGTCACAGGTTGCCTTTCAAGGTGAGCCTGGCTCAGACTCTGAGCAACTTGATCTAGCTGTGGATGGTCAGCATGGGGGATCGGATCACATCGCAAACCTCCTGCATACAAGCAGCGCACCAACATGGGGTGCATGATGTTCATTACCTGCTGGACACATCTCACACCACTGACTGGAGG
>NW_011168564.1:0-387 GCF_000146605.3 Meleagris gallopavo
TAATGGAAGGCAGTGGGGACACACAAACACCTCCCAGAGCTCCTGCTGTGATTCCCAGTGACCCTTATGAGTAGAGATCATCTCCATGCAAGGTCGTGGCTGCAAACAGGTTGACGTTAGCCTTTGGGATGATGCAAGTGAAAATGTGCTTTGTTTCAAATACATAACCTGCATGCTCCAAAATCGTAAGGAAGGCTTAAGGAATAGATTTTAATCCATAGCATAGATGTAAAGAAAAAAAATGTACAAAACATTCCATTTAACAAGTATGTTTGTTTTTGGATTTTTATGTATAACTTTGTTAAGCAGAAACTTTGAAAGTATTGGGAATCCTTATCAACATGAAGTACTTCTAATAATTTTGACTGGTTCAGTGAGAGGAGGCCA
>NW_011168565.1:0-398 GCF_000146605.3 Meleagris gallopavo
GGCCAAGAGAACATGGAAGGAAATACCAAGGATGACGGCCCAGACAATACGGCAGGGAACGCCAAAACTGAATGCCTACATGAATGTGGCAACACAAAGCCAAGGGGTCATTAGGCCAAGAGAATGGGGCAAGGACACAAAATCGGGAGGACAAGAGAATGTAATAGTGAAAACAGTGCAAGACCAGAGACAAGCAAGACACAGAACAAAGAGGATAGGCAGCCTTCTGTGGGCACCATGAAGCGCAATTCAGAGCTCTGGGGGAACCCTATTGTGCCGGGCTCTGGAATGGGTAAACGCTGGCGGGTGTGCATCGCCCTTACCTGCTGGGCGGACAGTGACCAGTCAGCAAAGCGAGGTTCCGGGGCAGTGCCGGGAAACGCAGATTCCAGTTCCTT
>NW_011168566.1:0-681 GCF_000146605.3 Meleagris gallopavo
AAGTGCCTCTCGCTCGTCGGAGAAGAGCGCCAGGGCTGAAATCGCCCGCAGTCGGCAGCCGAGAAAACACGAGACCGCTGCTGACGGCTGAAAGCGGCAATTCGCGGACAAGCGCGATTTCACAGCCAGCAACGGCAAACACGGCTGGGCTGTTCAGGGCGAATGCCGCTTTCTACGCATGAGAGCGAAGGAGTGCAGTTGCGATGGCGAGACCGGCGAATTCAGCCGTCTGGAATTGCCTCGGAGAGGGGGGTTTTTTCTCCGCAGGAAAGAAGGGATCGCTCCCCGCTTTCTGTAACGTTCTCCCTGAGAGCACAACATCTGTCGCTCCTCGAACTGTCTAGGTGCCTTATTACAGAGGATTTTCCCTTTCCACTCTTTCCGTTCCCACGAATGCAGAAGTGTAGCGTGGATAACAACACATAAACACACACCAACGATCTTTCGTCTCGAAATAGAAGGCATAGACACAAGATTCAGAACTTGGCATAGTGTATTCTGCATGTACCCACGGCGAAGTCCAAACCGCTTCTTTCCGATGTGCGGAGAAGTGCCTCTCGCTCGTCGGAGAAGAGCGCCAGGCTGAAATCGCCCGCTGTCGGCAGCCGAGAAACACGAGACCGCTGCTGACGGCTGAAAGCGGCATTCGCGGACAAGCGCGATTTCTCAGCCAGCAACGGC
>NW_011168567.1:0-572 GCF_000146605.3 Meleagris gallopavo
TCCGGGCCTCTTGCACAAACCTGTGCTCCTTGCTCGGAGCACATGGCTGCACTCTGTGCACCACGTTGCTTACCACCAGAGAAGGCTCAGGTACCCAACACCATTTTGGCTTCCATCTTGTCTGAGAACTGCTCATGATGCACAGCCCTCATCTTTGCTTTGCTTTGGTGAGGTGGGGACTGCCATTGCTTCCTCAGTCCCACAGACCCCTTCCCATCCCCACACTGCCATGGGAGATCAGGTTCTGGACCACCTGAGGACCCAAACATCCAGGAGTCTTTGGGTCCTGACGAGATGAGTCCCAGAGTTCCGAGGGAATTCACCGCTGCAGTCACCGAGCCACTCTCCATGGTATTTCACAAGTCGAGGCAGTCAGGTCAAGTCCCTGGTGAGGAGAAAAAGGTGACAGCACACCTCTTAGGAAGGATAGAAAGTGTGACGCGGGGAACTACCAGCATGTCAGTCTCACCTCTGTGCTGGTCACGGATCGTGGAGCAGATCATCCTGCAAGTGACTCTCAAGCACACATTCCAGTGCGTCACCACCCTGTGCGTGAAAAGCTGCCTCCTAAT
>NW_011168568.1:0-533 GCF_000146605.3 Meleagris gallopavo
TGAAGGACTCAAAGACTCACGGGGAGAAATAGAGATGTTTCAGAGGTAGCGAAGAGGGGAAGGTCTGCCCTCCAGGGCAAATACAGGCCGTGTTTCTATCCTGGGTCAACAGTTCCGCTTGTACAGGGGCACGTCCTGGCCGCCTGTACCACATTTTCCGGCCGGATGGTTGCGGCTGCATCATAATATCAGGCAGCAAAGGAGGTGTCCTGATCTGCCATAGGGACATGATGGGAGCCCTTTAGCAATGAAAATCGGAGTGTTGACCACCGCGCCAGTAGGCCACGTACCTATTACTGGAGGGACTCCTGAGCCTCCCACCTCCAACAATCTCCCCCAAGGTGCAAGTAGGCCACACCACTTGGGTCCTACCTGCACCTTCCATGGCCATTTTATTCTGTGGGTGCCAGGCTCTAACTTCTCAGGGGCAGGGAGCAGAAGATTATTTTCTTTACCAATCAGGGGTCTTACCTGATGATCAGTGCCCGTCATTTGGATCCTAAGCGGGGTAGCCCACGTCGTCTGCAACATTC
>NW_011168569.1:0-596 GCF_000146605.3 Meleagris gallopavo
GTAGTTTACTCAGCCAGGCTGGTTGTACGTGTGAGCAGACGGACGCTTCGAAGGAGCTGGACGCTCTGCACTCTGACCGATGGCCCAGGAAACCTTACTGCCATAATCAAAGCTATGGTAATGTACATCAACAAAAGCAGAATCAACAAAGGAAGTGTTCTGTTCCAAACTTTGGCTTACGCCATATCTGCGAATATCCTGTACAGTGCTTTTGTAGCTGTGTTACCGAGACCAGCAGAAGTCTTTTTTTCTACCTAAACTCATAAATGAACATAATTTGATTACACACTGGAGGAGGAATTTGTGGTTTTTTTATTAGAAATACATAGAGTTTGTATAATAGCTACCATCACTGAGACAGTGGAATAAATAGTTGCAGGTTGATCCTGTGTTGCTTTTTACTCTACGTGTCCAGTATGTTTTTCAAATGAATATTGGCGTCTGATAGAATCCAGTAATGTCTATTCCTTCTGTTCCTTTTCTTTATTCAGACACTTCATCACTCTCAATCTGTCAGGCTTCCCCTGCCTCATTTCTCATCTTCGCCTCGGCGAGCAGCTTTCTACCTCAGAGTCCTGTGCAAGTATGCCTTGAAT
>NW_011168570.1:0-467 GCF_000146605.3 Meleagris gallopavo
TTGGTGATGGAGTGAGTTGATTTTTTTTTCTCCTCCATTGTGGAGCTGCTCTCTCACTTTTTTAGGCAGGGAACCCTGAGCGACTTAAGGGCTGGTAGGTATTTGGACCTGGAAGCTGCTCCTTCACTTGAGAGTATGGGGGAGTATTGGTCCTTGGAATGGGTAAGTGGTTCTTTTTCTTTCAGGGCTGTGATCTTCTCTTTTTGGGGATGGCAAGTGCGCTGAAGGGCTGCTAGGTGTAAGAGCAGCATGTGAATCTGGAGGACTGCTTCCTTTGGGGTGTGGGGTGAGCCCTTAGAATGGGTGAGTGATTCCTGCTTGATTTCAGAGCTGTGAGCTCTGCTTTTCTGGAGGATCTCAAGCTGGATGGCTGTCATTAATAGGGCTATGTGCTAATTGCATCCATGCGGTGTTTTTAAGGGCATTGTGTGCATCCTTGTTGTGTTTTAAATTGTGTTCTGCGTCTC
>NW_011168571.1:0-304 GCF_000146605.3 Meleagris gallopavo
CCGCTGCTGCTGCTGCTGCTGCTGCCTGGGGGGGCCGCCCCGGGGCTCTTTCCACGTGCCACCGCCTGGACTTGGAAGCGGCCAAAAAGAAACGCATCGAAGCGGTTCGGGGTCAAATCCTCAGCAAACTGCATCTGTCCGCGCCCCCCGTCTCAGAGCCCCCCCCCAGCGATCTGTCAGACGACGTCTGGGCTCTGTATAACATCACCCAGGAGCTGCTGAAACAACGCGCCCAGTCGCGGCCCCCCCCGGATGGACCCGATGAATATTGGGCCAAAGAGCTGCTGAGGATCCCCATGGAGAC
>NW_011168572.1:0-415 GCF_000146605.3 Meleagris gallopavo
TGCATATTTTTGGGAGAAAGCGGCTATTTGCGGTGTAAAATGTCGTATATTTGCGATAAAACTGGCATTTCTTGGAGAAAATATCGTATTTTTGGGGAAAAATCTACTATTTCTTGGAAAAGGTGTCATATTTAAGGGAAGAAATTTGGTATTTCTGGGAGAAAATGTCATGTTTGGGGATAAAATAGGTATTTCTGGTGAAAAACGTAGAGTCTTTGGAGATAAAACTGGAATTTCTGGGGCAGAATATCATATTTCGGGAGAAAACCCGTATTTCTTGAAGAAAATGTCATGTTTTGGGGGCAAAATCTGATATTTCTGGGAGAAAACGTCCTATTTCTGGTTGAAAAATGGTATTTGTGGGAGGAAACTGCAGTTCCTGGCAGAAAATGGCATATTTTTTGGGAGAAAGCGG
>NW_011168573.1:0-752 GCF_000146605.3 Meleagris gallopavo
AAATGTCTACATAGAAATTGCCTTTGGGAACTCCTATGGTGCTGACCCTTATTTAGGGGTTGGTTTGATTTTTATTTTTTTGATGTAAATGATAGTACTTCAGCACATAGGCCAAAACTGATTGTTCCATTGTATCAGACACATTTCAGCTTAATTATTACAGTGGGTAGAAAAGCACCAGCAGAAGAATGGGAGTAAGAGGAACAACAAAACTTCTGTCTCTTTAGGAAAGGAGATAAGAAAAATTACAGCCATCACATGTGTTTACTAGTCAAAGAGTTTCACCAACTTTAGTTGTAAAACATGATTTTTAGCAGATTTTCAACAGAGATCTGAAAGTTTGTACCAACACATATATTCTTCCTTTCCAAGTACAGTGATATGTTTAAACTTTGGATAAGTGGCATGGCAGTGTACAGTTCAAAGATTAAGAAGGCTGCCCTTCACCCACCATCCCAAAATACTTACTG
The DNA here is from genome assembly GCF_000146605.3 of Meleagris gallopavo. Taxonomy (NCBI): domain Eukaryota; kingdom Metazoa; phylum Chordata; class Aves; order Galliformes; family Phasianidae; genus Meleagris; species Meleagris gallopavo. The sequence continues at coordinate 471 of NW_011168573.1, forward strand.
GCAGACCTGAGAACATTATTAGGGCCTCCTACACATTTGAGCTGTTCAGCTTTTCAGCTTTACAACATCAATTTCTGAAAAGTATTACTGAGCTGAGTATGACCCAAGCCCAATTAGAGACAGCCTTGACAAGTGTCTCTGGGTTTGTTTCTCTTCCTACAGACATGGAGGCAGATGTGGGAAAAATCTGCTTTCCCTCATCCAGCAGCCTAGGAGCCTTTGCTTAGACCTCTCTACTCCCTTACACTGGGTGAGATCTCTTTCTACAGTGAGGAGACAAAA
>NW_011168574.1:0-346 GCF_000146605.3 Meleagris gallopavo
AATACAAGAGGAAAAGCCCAATGAATTCAATACACTAGCATGGCAAAAGCAAAGAATCCTAGCAAAGTAAAGAGAGAACAAAGCTCACCAGTGCTTAACAATGGAAAGAAAGAACCAAAATTTACCAGCAATGCAAGGCCCCGATACCAACAATAACCAACAGCAAACCAAAGCCAGGAAAAAACCAGGAAAAGGAAAGAAAGAATAAGTAATAAAAAGCCAAGGAGAGCAAAGCAAAATCACTTGAAATCCTCACAAACAGAGGGGAATACGCTCAGGAAAGGAAAAAGCAGTTCCAAGAATAGAAACAAAAGGGAAAATAAAACAACACTGGGAAAAAAAACAA
>NW_011168575.1:0-313 GCF_000146605.3 Meleagris gallopavo
GGATGGAATCCTTAAGTGGATGCGCTTGCCACGAACCTTCCTGGATTGAAGCAAGAGATAGCTTGCTGACATCTGCTCATAATTCCACTGGAAAACAAGAGTATGTAGGTCTCTTCAGAAAAGTTGTCAGTACAAAGAAAGCTTGGCGTTCTAAACATTTCGGCATGTCTGCAATAGTTTCCCCTTGATCTGCAACCTTCATGTCTGATCACATCAGGGTAGTTTTCAGACCTTAGCTGTTCACACAACAGGTTTAAAGACCAAAAGCAGCACACTACTCTTGTTTTGCTTTCAGAGCAGTACAGTTGCTGAA
>NW_011168576.1:0-728 GCF_000146605.3 Meleagris gallopavo
CAAGTTGCCAGGCATCAGTTTTCAATGGAGAAAAGCCACATTTGACATCGGCTTCATAGCAGAGTCCATCCGCTTAAAATATTTGTGAGTAAGCATTCCACTGCTTTGTCCTTATGAAGCATTTCATGATGTGCATCGAATTTGGCAGCCAGCAGAAGAGAAGGCTCCGGGGAGACCTCCTGAGGGCGGCCTTCAGTATCCCAAGGGGGGCTGCAAAAAGCAAGGGACAGAATCTTTAGATGGACATAAGGAAGAACTCTGTTACAATAAGCGTGGCACTGGAACAGGGACACTGAGGGACCCTGGGGCTCTCTGGAGCCCTGAGCACTGGGTGTCAGGGCCTGGGATGGAGGGCACCATCCCCCTACCCCTTTCCAGGGGGACCACTGCCACCCCAGACCTTCCCTCGTGCTCTGAGGGGCTGTGCAGAGGAGGAGGGTCTCGAGCTGTCCCACGGATGGCCCAGGGTCACTGTGGAGATGGGACAGGGGCTGTGGCTGCTGTCCCCAGGGGACCCACATCCCGCCCTGGGCTGCTGACAGCCCTCCTCCTGCCCAAAGTCCTGGGGCACAAACCCTGCAGGGACGAGGCTTCTCCATGGTCACAGACACCTTCTGACATCCTCTGCTGACCAAAGGAGTCCTCTGAAGAATGAAGACCCTGATGTCACTGACATCCTCCAGTGATCAATAAAGACCTCAGCAAAGCCACGCTCTGTGTGTCTGTGT
>NW_011168577.1:0-317 GCF_000146605.3 Meleagris gallopavo
ATGTTCATTACCTGCTGGACACATCTCACACCACTGACTGGAGGAGCCCAGGCAATCCTTCAACTCCATCAGGCTGCAAAATGAAATCAGAAGAGACGCAGAACATAATTTAAAACACAACAAGGATGCACACAATGCCCTTAAAAACACCACCGCATTGATGCAATTAGCACATAGCCCTATTAATTACAGCCATCCAGCTTGAGATCCTCCAGAAAAGCAGAGCTCACAGCTCTGAAAGAAAGCAGGAATCACTCACCCCATCTAAGGCTCACCCCACACCCCAAAGGAAGCAGTCTCCAGATCACATGCTGCTC
>NW_011168578.1:0-373 GCF_000146605.3 Meleagris gallopavo
CTCGGAGAAAACGTCCTATTTCTGGTTGAAAAACGGTATTGATGGGAGAAAACGTCCTATTTCTGGTTGAAAATGGTATTTGTGGGAGGAAACTGCAGTTCCTGGCAGAAAACTGCATATTTTTGGGAGAAAGTGGCTATTTGCGGTATAAAATGTCGTATATTTGCGATAAAACTGGCATTTATTGGAGAAAATATCATATTTTGGGGAAAAATCTACTATTTCTTGGAAAAGGTGTCATATTTAAGGGAAGAAATCTGGTATTTCTGGGAGAAAATGTCATGTTTGGGGATAAAATAGGTAATTCTGGTGAAAAACGTAGAGTCTTCGGTGATAAAACTGGAATTTCTGGGGCAGAATATCATATTTGGGA
>NW_011168579.1:0-535 GCF_000146605.3 Meleagris gallopavo
CAGTAAGAAACCGGATGAGGTTCAACACAAGCAAGTGTAGGGTCTTACACCTAGGGAGGAATAATTGCATGCACCAATACAGGCTGGGGGATGAGCTGGTGGAGAGGAGCTCTGCAGAGAGGGACCTGGGCGTCCTGGTGGACGACAGGTTGGCCATGAGCCAGCAGTGTGCCCTCGTGGCCAAAAAGGCCAATGGCATTCTGGGGTGCATTAAGAAGAGCGTGTCCAGCAGGTCGAGGGAGGTGATCCTCCCCCTCTACTCTGCCCTGGTAAGGCCTCATCTGGAGTACTGTGTCCAGTTCTGGGCTCCCCAGTACAAAAAAGACAGGGATCTCTTGGAAAGAGTCCAGCGGCGGGCCACAAAGATGGTGAAGGTCTTGGAGCATATCCCCTATGAAGAAAGGCTAAGTGAACTGGGTCTGTTTAGCCTTGAGAAAAGAAGACTGAGAGGGGACCTGATCCAGGTTTATAAATATCTGAGGTGTGGCGGCCATAGTGGTGAGGCCAGTCTCTTTTAAGTGGTACGTGGAGACAG
>NW_011168580.1:0-461 GCF_000146605.3 Meleagris gallopavo
GTCGATGTTTGGATGAGTCTGCCTCCCTTTGGGAACGAGTGCTAATAGCCGTGAAAGAAAGGTATCGCTTCAAAGACGGCTTGAAGCCTGTGATGAAAAGATGGGATACAGTTGAAAAGGGTATCCAGTACTTGAGGGAAATGGCTGTGGTGGAAATGCTGTTCGACCCTAACTTTGTTCCTAACCACCCACGACAAGAACGCGATCCTGAGAGAGTGAGGACGACGCCTGAGATATGGCAGAGACTCATAACAACAGCACCAGACCGATATGCCGGTACACTACTGTCAGCTAATGACAGATACCGGGAACAAGAGAGAATACCCTTAGTTTTTGAATTGATTCTTACGCTCCAAAACTACGAACAACAGACTACCCCCAACTCACGCTTCCATTGCTGCCATCTCACAAGTAACGAACCAACTGAATGAAATGCAGGAGCAAAATGTACTCTACTGATT
>NW_011168581.1:0-508 GCF_000146605.3 Meleagris gallopavo
CATCATGCACCCCATGTTGGTGCGCTGCTTGTATGCAGGTAGGTTTGCGATGTGATCCGACTCCCCCATGCTGACCATCCACAGCTAGATCAAGTTGCTCAGAGTCTGAGCCAGGCTCACCTTGAAAGGGCCAGCACATCCACCATGTCTCTGGCAACCTGTGCCACTGCCTCAGCACCCTCACTGTACAAGACATTTCCTTAGATTTCACCTCCATTTTCCCTTGTTCTTTCCTTTAGGTATTGAAAGGCTGTTACCAGGTTCCCTTGGAGCCTTCACTTCTCCAGGCGGCTGAACAGCCCAGCTCTCCTTGCTTACAGGAGAGGGGTTCCATCCTTCGGTTCGTGTTTGTGGCTGTACTCTGGATGCACTCGCACAGCTCCATGTCTCCCTGCACTGAGGACTCCACATCTGGACGCCAGCACTGCAGGTGAGGCCTGACCAGCGCAGAGCAGAGGGATGGGGATCTCCTCCCTTGGCCCGCTGCTGCGCATCTTGGATGCAGCCC
>NW_011168582.1:0-431 GCF_000146605.3 Meleagris gallopavo
CACGTTTTTCACCAGAAATACCTATTTTATCCCCAAACATGACATTTTCTCCAGAAATACCAGATTTCTTCCCTTAAATATGACACCTTTTCCAAGAAATAGTACATTTTTCCCCAAAAATATGATATTTTCTCCAAGAAATGCCATTTTTATCGCAAATATATGACATTTTATACCGCAAATAGCCGCTTTCTCCCAAAAATATGCCTTTTTCTGCCAGGAACTGCAGTTTCCTCCCACAAATACCATTTTTCAACCAGAAATAGGACGTGTTCTCCCATCAATACCGTTTTTCAACCAGAAATATGACGTTTTCTCCGAGAAATAGTAGCTTTCTCCCAAAATATGATATTCTGCCCCAGAAATTCCAGTTTTATCACCAAAGACTCTACGTTTTTCACCAGAAATACCTATTTTATCCCCAAACATGA
>NW_011168583.1:0-496 GCF_000146605.3 Meleagris gallopavo
CTATCTTGACTTCAGTAAGGCTTTTCATATGGTACCCTACAATATCCTGCTCTTCAAATTGCAAAGATATGGATTTAATGGGTGGACTGTTCAATGAACGAAGAACTGGCTGCAGCATTGAGTCCAGAGAGTGGTGGTCAATCACTCAATGTCTGGATGGAGATTGGTGCTGAGTGGTGTCCCCCAGAGGTCAGTTCTGGGACTGATACTCTTTAATATCTTCATCAGTGACATTGACAGTGGGCTCGAGTGCATCCTCAACAAGATTGCTGATGACACCAAGCTGTGGGGTGTGGCCAACACACCAGAAGGGTGGAATGGCATTCAGAGACACCTAGATAGGCTTGAGCAGCGAGCCCAGGGGAACCTCATGAGGTTCAACAAAGCTAAATGCAAGACCTTGCACTTTGGTCGAGGCAACACTCATTACCAATACAAACTGGGAGATGAAAGGAATGAACATAGCCCTGCCAAAAAAACCTAGGGGTACTGGTGG
>NW_011168584.1:0-358 GCF_000146605.3 Meleagris gallopavo
AATATCATCATTGGTAGCGCTGGGAACGTTTTTAGAAAACAGTTCTACTCGGTTAAAAAGGTATAATAGAGATGTTAAAGAAGGAACCCTCTCTCGTGTTGAGCACTGGTGAACACAGAAACATCTCCCAGCGAACGCAGAGGCAGCTGATGTGACTGCCTCTGTCCTCAGCAGCTTGCTCCAAGGAAGCCCGCAAAGCATTTCAGTGCGGGGCTGCTGCGGGAAGCTGTCAGAACAGAGCACTCTGTCCTCTTGCTAGAGTACCGGGATGCTCTTACAGCTGACTGACGGCTGCTTTGTCTGTGGCCATCGCTCCCGAGGAGCGCAGCAGTGCTGAGAGTTGAAACGGGGGAACGTT
>NW_011168585.1:0-477 GCF_000146605.3 Meleagris gallopavo
TCATGGCCAACCTGTCGTCCACCAGGACGCCCAGGTCCCTCTCTGCAGAGCTCCTCTCCAGCAGTTCATCCCCCAGCCTGTATTGGTGCATGCAATTATTCCTCCCTAGGTGTAAGACCCTACACTTGCTTTTGTTGAACCTCATCCGGTTTCTTACTGCCCAGCTCTCCAGCCTGTCCAGGTCTCGCTGAATGGCAGCACAGCCTTCAGGCGTGTCAGCCAATCCCTCCCAACTTCGTATCCACCAGCAAACTTAGCTGAGGGTGGCCGCTATCCCCTCATCAAGATCATTGATGAAGATGTTGAACAAGACCGGACCCAGCACAGACCCTGGGGGACACCACTGGTTACAAGTCTCCAGCCAGACTCTGCACCACCAACGACGACCCTCTGCGCTCTGCCAGTCAGCCAGTTCTCAACCCACCTCACTGTCCACTCGTCTATCCCAGCTTCCTCAGCTTTGTATAAGGATGTCGT
>NW_011168586.1:0-481 GCF_000146605.3 Meleagris gallopavo
CATCACTGCACGCTGTCACAAACACGGCCATATCACTGCACGCTGTCACAAACACGGCCACATCACTGCACGCTGTCACAAACACGGCCACATCACTGCATGTTAGATTAGACTGGTAGCATGATCCGTGTGCCATGCCTCACTGGTGGAACAGTACTGCAGAAGTATGACAGGAATGCTGCCAACTTACACTCTAATGTAGGCTACAAACCAGGGGCAAGAGCTTTTCAGCTTAGTGCACGGAAAAAAAGTCACTGTTAGTCTAGGAAATTCAGCACCTATCTAAGCCTAAAGCCAAAGGGAAACTGTAGAACATTCCTTATGTTTTCCACTCGTTGGCTAAAGAATTAATGTACCTAACATACCAAGAAATCTGTAAATGAAAATGGAAAGCTGAAGAGTGAAAAACTGACAAAAGAATGAAAGCGGTAGCTCTATGACGCTACTAAGAAACAGTCTAAGAGGATTTCTTGATATTCTA
>NW_011168587.1:0-585 GCF_000146605.3 Meleagris gallopavo
CGCTCCTCGAACTTCCAGGTGTCCTATTAGAGAGGGTTTTCCCTTCCACTCGTTTCCTCTCTGAATGCAGATGTGTAGCAGTAGAAACCTCACTAGAATGAATTGTGGCTCGAAATAAAGGCAGAGACATAGTATTCAGAGGTAAGCGCAGTGCATTCTGCATGTAGCCAAGCCGAAGTGCAAACGGCTCCTTTCCGATCAGCGCACAGGAGCCCGCTCACTCGTCGGAGAAAAACAGCCGGCTGAAGTGGCCCGTTGTCCACAAGCAAGAAACACGAGACCGCTGCTGACTGCTCAAAGCGGCGTTCGGGGAAAAGAGAGATTTCTCGGCCAGCTCCGGCAAAGTCTCCGGAGCAGTTAAGCACGAATGCCGCTTTCTGCGCGTGAGAGCGAAGAAGTGCGATTCCGATGCCGACAACTACGAATTCAGCCACCTGCAACACCTGCGAGTGGGGTGTCTTTTTTCCGAAGTCCTGAAAGGATCTCTCCCTCTTTCTGAAACGCTCTCCCTGAGAGCACTACATCTGTCGCTCCTCAAACTTCCAGGAGTCTTATTAGAGAGGGTTTTCCCTTCCACTCTCTTCC
>NW_011168588.1:0-505 GCF_000146605.3 Meleagris gallopavo
TGCCAGGAACTGCAGTTTCCTCCCACAAATACCATTTTTTCTACAAGAAATATGACGTTTTCTCCCAGAAATATCAGATTTTGCCCCCAAAACATGACATTTTCTCCGAGAAATAGTAGCTTTCTCCCAAAATATGATATTCTGCCCCAGAAATTCCAGTTTTTATCACCAAAGACTCTACGTTTTTCACCAGAAACACCTATTTTTATCCCCCAAAACATGACATTTTCTCCAGAAACACCAGATTTCTTCCCTTAAATATGACACCTTTTCCAAGAAATAGTACATTTTTCCCCAAAAATATGATATTTTCTCCAAGAAATGCCAGTTTTATCGCAAATATACGACATTTTATACTGCAAAAAGCTGCTTTCTCCCAAAAATATGCCTTTTCTGCCAGGAACTGCAGTTCCTCCCACAAATACCATTTCTACAAGAAATACCAGTTTCTCCCCAGAAATACCATTTCAACCAGAAATAGGACGTTTCTCCGAGAAATAGTAGC
>NW_011168589.1:0-389 GCF_000146605.3 Meleagris gallopavo
AATGCCTTTTTCTGCCAGGAACTGCAGTTTCCTCCCACAAATACCATTTTTTTCTACAAGAAATACCAGTTTTCTCCCATCAATACCGTTTTTTAACCAGAAATAGGACGTTTTCTCCGAGAAATAGTAGCTTTCTCCCAAAATATGATATTCTGCCCCAGAAATTCCAGTTTTATCACCAAAGACTCTACGTTTTTCACCAGAAATACCTATTTTATCCCCCAAAACATGACATTTTCTCCAGAAATACCAGATTTCTTCCCTTAAATATGACACCTTTTCCAAGAAATAGTACATTTTTCCCCAAAAATATGATATTTTCTCCAAGAAATGCCAGTTTAATCGCAAATATACGATATTTATACCGCAAATATCCGCTTCCTCCCAAA
>NW_011168590.1:0-449 GCF_000146605.3 Meleagris gallopavo
AATATTTATGGATTTTTTAATTTTTTTGTTCTTATATTCATGTCTATTTCATGTATGTATAATAGATAATTATATACAATTTATGTGATTTTATGTCACTATATAATGACTGTGTTTATAATATGTGCATACATGTATGAATTCTGTTCTTCTTCTACTGACCAGGGGATAACTACCTGTGGGAAAACACTCCCAAGTCTGCCAACAGAGTGCTGTTCACAAGGTCCCATCCAAGCCCGCAGTTCAAGTGGACAATGCAGTTGTGACAACAGCAGCAGGTGAGCTGCTAAGGTGGAAACTCGACCTTTTCAACGTAACAGCTGGGTAACTTGTGTCTCCACTTCCAATCATTTTGCCCTTCTTTTGGCTCTCCTTTTCATGTGAGTCAAAGTATTAGACTCTGAAATGTGTGTCTGTGTCAAAACGGAGGTAGAGCAGAGATCAGGAGA
>NW_011168591.1:0-682 GCF_000146605.3 Meleagris gallopavo
TTTTGTGGCAACACCTGGGGCGGGGTGCAGCCCTGCGAGCACAGCTGGGGGCAGTTTGGCTGGGGAGTGGGGCAGAGCCAGGCTCCACCCCTCCCTGATCCCATGTAAGGGCTGGGAAGAGTAGGGGTAGCATGTGAACCTGGGGAGTGCTTCCTTTGGAGTATGCCTTGTTCTTTGGTGATGGAGTGAGTGATTTTTTTTTTTCTTTTTCTCCTCCATTATGGAGCTGCTCTCTCTCTTTTTTAGCAGGGAACCCTGAGCGTACTTAAGGGCTGGTAGGTATTTGGACCTGGAAGCTGCTTCCTTCACTTGAGCGTGTGGGGGAGTATTGGTCCTTGGAATGGGTTAAGTGGTTTCTTTTTTTCTTTAAGGGCTGTGATCTTCTCTTTTTGGGGGATCCCAAGTGCGCTGAAGGGCTGTTAGGTGTAAGAGCAGCATCTGAATCTGGAGACTGCTTCCTTTGGGGTGTGGGGTGAGCCCTTAGAATGGGGGTGAGTGATTCCTGCTTGACTTCAGAGCTGTGAGCTCTGCTTTTTCTGGGAGGATCTCAAGCTGGATGGCTGTAATTCATAGGGGCTATGTGCTAATTGCATCCATGCCGTGGGTGTTTTTTTAAGGGCATTGTGTGCATCCTTGTTGTGTTTTAAATTCTGTTCTGCGTCTCTTCTGATTTCTATTTTGC
>NW_011168592.1:0-533 GCF_000146605.3 Meleagris gallopavo
TCACCAAAAATACCAGTTGTCTCCCCAACAATATGACAACATCTCCCCAGAAATACCAGTTTTCTCACCCAAAACACGTTTCCTACCAGAAATACAAGGATTCGCCCCCCAAGAATGTGACATTTTTCTGCCAGGAATTGCAGTTTTCTCCCAGAAATATCACATTTTCTCACAGAAATACCGGTTTCCCTCCGGAAATAGGACATCTTCTCTCAGAAACGGCAGTTTCCCCCCCAAAATACGCCATTTTTCACCCAGAAATTGCAGGATTCTCCCCTGAAATATCACGTTTTCTTCCAGAAATAGCAGATTTCTCCATGAAATATGACATTTTGGAACAGAAATACCAGTTCTCTCACAACAAAATCAGCGTTTTCTACCAGAAATACCAGTTTTCTCCCGGAAATACGGCATTTAACTCTCAGAAATGGCAGTTTTCTCCCCAAAAATATGGTATTTTCTCCAACAAGTGACAGTTTTATCACAAAAAATACGACATTTTCCACCACAAATACCAGTTTTCTCCCAAAAAA
>NW_011168593.1:0-559 GCF_000146605.3 Meleagris gallopavo
ACCAAAGCAAAGCAAAGATGAGGGCTGTGCATAATGAGCAGTTCTCAGACAAGATGGAAGCAAAAATGGTGTTGGGTAGCTGAGCCTTCTCTGGTGGTAAGCAACATCGTGCACAGAGTGCAGCCATGTGCTCCGAGCAAGGAGCACAGGTTTGTGCAAGAGGCCCGGATGCAGGGCAGTGCCTTCATGACTGTATTGTGTCCAACAGGTGGCAGCAGAGCTGCGGTGCTCCCAAGTGCCATAACAGCTGCACGGAGAGATGTGTTGGTCTCTGTGGAAACAGCAAGGAAGTGGAATGTGCATTTCCCGGCATGCCCCGGAACCTCACTTTGCTGACTGGTCATTGTCTGCCCAGCAGGTAAGGGCGATGCACACCCGCCAGCGTTTACCCATTCCAGAGCCCGGCACAATAGGGTTTCCCCCCAGAGCTCTGAATTGCGCTTCATGGTGCCCAGAAGGCTGCCTATCCTCTTTGTTCTGTGTCTTGCTTGTCTCTGGTCTTGCACTGTTTTCACTATTACATTCTCTTGTCCTCCTATTTTTGTGTTTCCTTGCCCCT
>NW_011168594.1:0-541 GCF_000146605.3 Meleagris gallopavo
CCTCGAACTTGCACATGCCTTATTGGAGAGGGTTTTCCCTTCCACTCTTTTCCTCTTTGAATGCAGATTTGTAGCAGTGTCATACCTCACTGGGACGAATTGTAGCTCGAAATAAATGCAGAGACGTAGTATTCAGAGGTAGGCGTAGTGCATTCTGCATGTAGCCAAGGCGAAGTGCAAACCGCTCCTTTCCGAAGTGCGCACAGGAGCCCGCTCACTCGTCGGAGAAAAGCAGCCGGCTGAAGTGGCCCGTTCTCGGCAAGCGAGAAACACGAGACCGCTGCTGACGGCTGAAAGCGGCGTTCGGGGAGAATCGCTATTACTCGGCCATCTACGGCAGTCTCCGGAGCGGTTCAGCGCGAATGCCGCTTTCAGGGCATGAGAGCGAAGGAGTGCGATTCCGATGCCGACAAGTGCGAATTCAGCCTCCTGCACTAGCTGCGAGTGGGGTTTTTTTTCTCCGTCAGTCCTGAAAGGATTTTCTCCCCCTACTTTTCCTGTCACGCTCTCCCTGAGAGCACTACAGCTGTCGCTCCTCGAA
>NW_011168595.1:0-486 GCF_000146605.3 Meleagris gallopavo
CTGCGAGTGGGGGTTTTTCTGCGCAGCCCTGAAAGGCTCTGTGCCCACATTCTGAAACGCTCTCCCTGAGAGCACTACAGCTGTCGCTCCTCGAACTTGCAAATGCCTTATTAGAGCCTGGTTTTCCCTTCCACTCTTTCCTCTCTGAATGCAGATGTGTAGCAGTGGAAACCTCACTAGCATGAATTGTGGCTCGAAATAAAGGCAGAGACATAGTATTCAGAGGTAGGCGTAGTGCATTCTGCGCTCCTTTCCGATGCGCGCACAGGAGCCCGCTCACTCGTCGGAGAAAAGCAGCCGGCTGAAGTGGCCCGTTCTCGGCAAGCGAGAAACACGAGACCGCTGCTGACGGCTGAAAGCGGCATTCGGGGAGAAACACAATTTCTCGGCCAGCTACGGCAAAGTCTCCGGAGCGGTTCAGCGCGAATGCCGCTTTCTACGCGTGAGAGCGAAGGAGTGCGATTGCGATGCCGACAAGTGCGAATT
>NW_011168596.1:0-481 GCF_000146605.3 Meleagris gallopavo
TTGGGACCGTGTGAGTTCAAGCCACCAAAAGAGACGGTATCCACGGAGCAAGGCCTCTGAAACCAGAACAGCTTTCAGTCTGGATGCCCCGCGGGGAGGCTGAAACACAACTGTGTTTCCTGTGGATCTGCACAGGCCCCAGGCACCCAGGGCTCCCAGGCTCAACTCAGGGTGCTGGCTTACAGGTCTTCCAGGGGAAGACCTGCCACCTCATGCACAGCAGCAGGTGCAGGTATGGACTGCTGAGACCGCTCTTTTCTTTCCAGCCCTCCCCTCAGGATCACCTGAGATCCTGACAGAGAGCAAGAAAGGACTAGAGCATCTGAAATTCCCATCAGAGCTCATTCCTTTACCCCTACAAGTACTCCGGAGCAACAGAAAAAAGGACCGATGGTGATGCATGAGCATTTCTTCCTGCTGGCAAGCCTTTTAGCTGTCTGTGACAGGGAACGGGAGCGAGATATAATGGCACAGTGGGGAA
>NW_011168597.1:0-550 GCF_000146605.3 Meleagris gallopavo
CAGAACATAATTTAAACACAACAAGGATGCACACAATGCCCTTAAAACACCCACCGCATGGATGCAATTAGCACATAGCCCTATTAATGACAGCCATCCAGCTTGAGATCCTCCAGAAAAGCAGAGCTCACAGCTCTGAAATCAAGCAGGAATCACTCACCCCATTCTAAGGGCTCACCCCACACCCCAAAGGAAGCAGTCTCCAGATTCAGATGCTGCTCTTACACCTAGCAGCCCTTCAGTGCACTTGCCATCCCCCAAAAAGAGAAGATCACAGCCCTGAAAGAAAAAAAGAAACCACTTACCCCATTCCAAGGATCAATACTGCCCCACACTCTCAAGTGAAGGAAGCAGCTTCCAGGTCCAAATACCTACCAGCCCTTAAGTACGCTCAGGGTTCCCTGCTAAAAAAGAGAGAGACCAGCTCCACAATGGAGGAGAAAAAAATAATAATAAAAAAAATCACTCACTCCATCACCAAAGAACAAGGCATACTCCAAAGGAAGCACTCCCCAGGTTCACATGCTGCCCCTACCCTTCCCAGCCCTTC
>NW_011168598.1:0-459 GCF_000146605.3 Meleagris gallopavo
CTGAGCCTTCTCTGGTGGTAAGCAACATGGTGCACAGAGTGCAGCCATGTGCTCCGAGCAAGGAGCACAGGTTTGTGCAAGAGGCCCGGATGCAGGGCAGTGCCTTCATGACTGTATTGTGTCCAACAGGTGGCAGCAGAGCTGCGGTGCTCCCAAGTGCCGTAACAACTCCACGGAGAGATGTGTTGGTCTCTGTGGAAACAGCAAGGAACTGGAATCTGCGTTTCCCGGCATGCCCCGGAACCTCACTTTGCTGACTGGTCACTGTCCGCCCAGCAGGTAAGGGCGATGCACACCCGCCAGCGTTTACCCATTCCAGAGCCCGGCACAATAGGGTTCCCCCCAGAGCTCTGAATTGCGCTTCATGGTGCCCACAGAAGGCTGCCTATCCTCTTTGTTCTGTGTCTTGCTTGTCTCTGGTCTTGCACTGTTTTCACTATTACATTCTCTTGTCCTCCT
>NW_011168599.1:0-693 GCF_000146605.3 Meleagris gallopavo
ATGACATTTTCTCCAGAAATACCAGATTTCTTCCCTTAAAAAATGACACCTTTTCCAAGAAATAGTAGATTTTTCCCCAAAAATATGATATTTTCTCCAAGAAATGCCAGCTTTATCGCAAAAATACGACATTTTATACCGCAAATAGCCGCTTTCTCCCAAAAATATGCATTTTCTGCCAGGAACTGCAGTTTCCTCCCACAAATACCATTTTTCAACCAGAAATATGACGTTTTCTCCCATCAATACCGTTTTTCAACCAGAAATATGACGTTTTCTCCGAGAAATAGTAGCTTTCTCCCAAAAAATATGCAGTTTTCTACCAGGAACTGCAGTTTCCTCCCACAAATACCTATTTTTCTACAAGAAATATGACGTTTTCTCCCAGAAATATCAGATTTTGCCCCCAAAACATGACATTTTCTTCAAGAAATACGGGTTTTCTCCCAAAGTATGATATTTTGCTCCAGAAATTCCAGTTTTATCACCGAAGACTCTACGTTTTCACCAGAAATACCTTTTTATCCCCAAACATGACATTTCTCCAGAAATACCAGATTTCTTCCCTTAAATATGACACCTTTTCCAAGAAATAGTAGATTTTCCCCAAAAATATGATATTTTCTCCAAGAAATGCCAGTTTTATCGCAAATATACGACATTTATACCGCAAAGAGCCGCTTTCTCCCGAAA
>NW_011168600.1:0-725 GCF_000146605.3 Meleagris gallopavo
CTCCTCTCCAGCAGCTCATCCCCCCAGCCTGTATTGGTGCATGCAATTATTCCTCCCTAGGTGTAAGACCCTACACTTGCTTGTGTTGAACCTCATCTGGTTTCTTACTGCCCAGCTCTCCAGCCCTGTCCAGGTCTCGCTGAATGGCAGCACAGCCTTCAGGCGTGTCAGCCAATCCTCCCAACTTCGTATCATCAGCAAACTTGCTGAGGGTGGCCACTATCCCCTCATCAAGGTCATTGATGAAGATGTTGAACAAGACCGGACCCAGCACAGACCCCTGGGGGACACCGCTGGTCACAGGTCTCCAGCCAGACTCTGCACCACCAACGACGACCCTCTGCGCTCTGCCAGTCAGCCAGTTCTCAACCCACCTCACTGTCCACTCGTCTATCCCACACTTCCTCAGCTGTGTTATAAGGATGTCGTGGCAGACAGTATCAAACGCCTTTCTAAAATCAAGGTAGATTACATCTACCGCTCTTCCCCCATCCACCCAGCATGTGACAGCATCATAGAAGGCCACCAAGTTGGTCGAGCACGACCTCCCCTTGGTGAACCCATGCTGACTACTCCTGATAACCTCCTTTTCTCCCAGTTGTCTGGACATGGTATCCAGCACAGCTGTTCCATCACCTTTCCAGGGACGGAGGTGAGGCTGACAGGCCTATAATTACCCGGATCTTCCTTCTTGCCCTTTTTGAAGACCGGAGTGACATTGGCTA
>NW_011168601.1:0-316 GCF_000146605.3 Meleagris gallopavo
TTTTCACCCAGAAATACCAGCTTTCTCCCTGAAATATTACATTTTGTTCCAGAAATACCAGTTTTCTCACCCAAAACACGTTTCCTACCAGAAATACAAGGATTCTCCCCCAAGAATGTGACATTTTCTGCCAGGAATTGCAGTTTTCTCCCAGAAACTATCACATTTTCTCACAGAAATACCGGTTTCCCTCCAAAAATAGGACATCTTCTCTCAGAAACGCAGTTTCCCCCCCACAATACGCCATTTTCACCCAGAAATTGCAGTATTCTCCCCAGAAATATCACGTTTTCTTCCAGAAATAGCAGATTTCTCC
>NW_011168602.1:0-546 GCF_000146605.3 Meleagris gallopavo
CTAGGCTTCTTTGCTCTGCCATGCTTAGTGCATTGAATTCATTGGCTTTCCTGTTGTATTTCTCGACCTTGTTTTGCTTTGCTTTCTTCTCCTTCCTTGTATTGCAATTTGTCCTTTGTTACTTTTCTGCAGTGTAGGCTTTTTGTTTGCTTTGCGTAGTCTTTGTTTCATACTTGTTGGTTCTTTGTCTTTCCTGCTCCTTTCTTTGCATGATCTTGTTCGTTAGCTGCAGGTCATTCCTGTCGTGTTCAGAGGATGTTTCTTGGGTGTGCTTTGAGTGTCTCCTTTGCTTTCCGTCTTTTCGTTGCCTTGCTTTGCCTTCCTTGTCTCCTTGCCCATGCAGTTTTTTTCCCTGCCTTCAGTTCCCTGATGCTGTCTCTGGGCCTTGACTGTTGTGTTTTTTCCTTGCAGGCTTCGGGAAGCGCAGCCAGCTGTCTAGGCGTTTGTGCAGTGCTTGCTGCATTTGCAGCTCCTTCTGGGCTTCCCAGGTGGTCCACGGCCTCGTGGGCATCCTTGCCTCTTGCCTTGTACTGGCCGGTCGGCTTT
>NW_011168603.1:0-420 GCF_000146605.3 Meleagris gallopavo
TTGCAGGCCTACTCTATACCTTAAGCATGCCTGTCAGTCTAGTAAACAAAATACTATAGTGAAAAAGAGCACTGAAGTGGTTAGGCATGAATCAACGTGTTGAAGTTTAGGACAGCTTCTCTCTCAAAGAGAAAAAATATCACATGGAGCATACATTCATAGCCTCTCCTCCTAATACCTCTCTTGCGTTTCTGGCAGCTGGTCACGAAGCATTCATCTCTTTCAAGTCAGCTCCATCTCACACCTTGGCAGTTTTGATCTGTAGCTTCTCATATCAATAAAGCACAAGCAACTTCAATTATCACAGTTCACACTGAAACATTTTAGAATAAATGAGTCAAACTGTGAAACTAAGTGAGTGCCATCTGAGTGTGGTTTTTGAAAGATTTAAAAACAGATAAAATTTAATTTTTGAAGATG
>NW_011168604.1:0-479 GCF_000146605.3 Meleagris gallopavo
TTCGGATAGAATGAGCCACATATTTGTGAGGAAACGGGTGTTTCTGAGGGAAACTGCCATCTACTTTTGACACAGGTGGTGGTTCTGCAATAAAATGCCCCAAAGTCTGGGAGTAAGCGTCATAATGAGGAATGTAATGGAGTCGATTCTAGTTGAAAAGTTGTAATTTTTTTGACTTAAATCTGTTACTTCTGCATGGTAATGTGATATTGCTGATTTAAGTGATATTGGTGATTGTAAGGTAGAGGTCATCACACGGAAACGCACACGGAAACGTACTGCCAGACTACATCAAGTGCTATGCACTTCGGACGCAGCACAGCGTGCGGGATTCTGCCACTGCACATAGCGACTAAAGTTCCAGTTTAAAGCCGCTGAGAAATCGGTGTAGCGCTACATCGCGAATGCCGCTTTCGAGCCCTGAGAGCGAAGGCGTGCTATTCCGAAGCCGAGAAGGTGCGAATTCAGCCTGCTGCATT
>NW_011168605.1:0-591 GCF_000146605.3 Meleagris gallopavo
ATGGAGGTAGAGTATGAAGCTCTGATTGCTCTTTGTTCCCTGACTTGAGCCTGCAGAGTGAGCTGCAGATGAGCTCTCCTGCTTTTCAGGAGAGAGAGAATCCTTGCGTCTCTACTGGTGTCACTGAAAAGCTGCCCTCAAAGCTTTCTTTCCTGGCTACGGGCATCTAGATGGCCGTGAAAGTCATAGTAGCAACAGAATCAGATCTGGCGTAACAAACATGCAGGAGTATTGTCCCTATCCTGCCTGGATTTTGTCACCCAAAGACACAGTGCTGTTCTGATCTTCACCAAGTTAAAGGAAGGTGGCACTGCTAGTGAGCCAAGGATTGGGTCGGTGGACCAGCTCCTGTGTCCAGTCCACGGCTGAGGTGTCCAGGCAATGGGTTACAGGAAGTGAGCAGACTCTTATGCTCCTCTTTGGCAAGACTGTAGTGCAAGTCTGGCAAGTTTATAAAACTGCTGGAGCCGTCTCGGTTGTGGTGTTTGTCCTCTGCTGATTTTCCCTTGAAATAGCTGCAGAAACAGCAAACATAGTCTGCTCCTGATTGCCCTCACTGTTGGTTGAGCTGCTCAAGAGAGCCTGCTTTGT
>NW_011168606.1:0-510 GCF_000146605.3 Meleagris gallopavo
GTTTGGGCCCAAGGTAGCATTACTGGGAGGTAATGTCATTGTATTGGAGAAGGGTGGTATTTCTTGGGGAGAATGTGTCTTTTTGGAAGCCAACGGTGTACTTTGGGGGGAAAAAAGCGTCCTTTCTGGGGAGAAAGCGTCCTAGTTTGGGGAGAAAGTGTCATAGTGCGGAGTGTGGTGTAGCAGATTAGGGGGAATTGGGAGGTATTCCTAAGAGAACTGTCATTTCTGGGTGGAAAGGTCTTATGTGGGGGGAAAAAGGTGAGGAAATGTGTGAGAAAGCTGGTGTTTCTGGGAGTAAATCGCCACCTCTTTTTGGGGGGCTACGTAAAGTCGGTCTTTCTGTGGGATGTGCCACGTACTTTGTGAGGCAATCGGTGTTTGTGAGTGCCAATGGCATATATTCTGGATCGAAATGGTCTTTCCGCAGTAAAAGTCCAAAAGTCTGGGAGTAAGTGTCATGATGAGGAATGTAATGGAGTGTAATTGGGAGGAACTGGGAGGAATTTC
>NW_011168607.1:0-324 GCF_000146605.3 Meleagris gallopavo
TTTCAGGCTCATTCTGCCAGCAATGATGTGTTGACAAGCCACTGCAATCAGGTGGTTTGGTGCCAGCACCTGCAGTGTGGTCAGGAGTCAGCAAAGCAGTGGAAAAGCTTTGGGGTAAGAGCAGGGGAGATTTCCTGGATTTTTGGGAGCAAGACATGCTCCATTTTGGGGCTGACTTATCTTTTTTTGGAGCACACGAACACCCCTTGTTCTAATTGAGCTCAGGCCCATGGGATCACCTGCTTCCATTGGTGTTGGGCTGTCCATCTGCAAGGCAGATGGGAAGCACAGGAGGAGCAGCCTCCTGCTCCTCTTCCCCACGCT
>NW_011168608.1:0-320 GCF_000146605.3 Meleagris gallopavo
TGCACCGAGTAACCGCCCGCGGGGCTCTGCATGGCAAGGGATGGCGGCCCGGCCGCAGGGACCGGCTGGTGGCACTCAGCATCCCCCGGGGGGACAGGGGGTGGGGAGGGAGGATGGAGCAGAGGAGAACTGGGGGACGGGGGTCCCGATGGGCATGGCGCTGCCGGGCTGCCTGCGCCCTAATCTAACCTAACCTAATCCTAACCCTGAACCCTAGCCCTAATCCTAACCTTGCACCCTAACCACAACCACCACCCGCCACCCTCGCCACCCCAACCCGCACCCTGCACCCCAACCCGCACCCTGCACCCCAACCCGCA
>NW_011168610.1:0-968 GCF_000146605.3 Meleagris gallopavo
TTGGAGGGCAAGTGTGGTATTTTTGGTGTGAAAAGGGGTCCTTTGGGGAGAAAACGGGGTGTAGATGGGAGGAAATGTCCTGTTGAGGAGTGTCCAGCAGTATTTTTGAGAGAAAAGGGAAGGTACTTGTCAGAAAAGTGCTCTTTCTGGGAGAGAGTAGCATAGTTGGTTGGAAAATGCCACCCATTTGTGAGAAAGCTGCTTTGTTTCCGGGAGAAATGCATTCTTTGGGGAGAAGATGTCCTCTTTTGGATGGAAAAGTGTAGTTGTGGGAGAAGCTGTCCAATGTTGGGCCCAAGGTAGTATTACTGGGAGGTAATGTCATTGTATTGGAGAAGGGTGGTATTTCTTGGGGAGAATGTGTTCTTTTGGAAGTCCAACGGTGTACTTTGGGGGGAAAAAGCGGGACCTTTCTGGGAGAAGGTGTCCTAGTTTGGGGGGAAACTGGTCATAGTGCGGAGTGTAGTGTAGCAGATTAGGGGAATTGGGAGGTATTCCTAAGAGAACTGTCATTTCTGGGTGAAAAGGTCTTATGTGGGGGGAAAGGTGGAGGAATGTGTGAGAAAGCTGGTGTTTCTGGGAGTAAATGCCATCTTTTGGGGGCTAGAAATGGTCTTTCTGGTGGGATGTGCCACATCTTTGTGAGGCAATCGGTGTTTGTGAGGGCCAATGGCATATATTCTGGATCGAAATGGTCTTTCCGCAGTAAAATGCCAAAAGTCTGGGAGTAAGTGTCATGATGAGGAATGTAATGGAGTGTAATTGGGAGGAACTGGGAGGCATTTCTCGGAGTCGTGGTCTTTGTGGGTGCATATGTCCCATTTAGGGAAGGAAAGGAGTATTTCTTAGCAGAACTGCCATAGCATGTAGGGAAAATGTCCTATCCTTGGGAGACAAGTGGTATTAGTGGGAGAAGATGTCCTATTCTTGGTTGCAAGTGTCCTACTTGGTCTTGTCATCTAGTCTTT
>NW_011168611.1:0-533 GCF_000146605.3 Meleagris gallopavo
GGTGAAATGGCGTATTTGGGGGAAGCTCCACTTTCTAGGACAAAATGACCTATTTTCGGAGGGAAAACTGGTATTTCTGTGAGAAAAATGTGGTATTTCTGGCAGAAAACTGCAATTCCTGGCAGAAAATGTCCTATTTTGGGGGAGAATCCTGGTATTTCTGGTAGGAAACGTTGTGTTTTGGGTGAGAAAGCTGGTATTTCTGGGAGATATTGCCATATTGTTGGGGAGACAACTGGTATTTTTGGTGAGAAAATGTAATATTTCAGAAAGAAAGGTGCAATTCCTGGGAGAAAACGTCATGTTGGGGGAGAAAACTGCCATTTCTGAGAGAAAATGGCCTACTTCCGGGCAAAAACTGGTATTTCTGTTAGGAAACGCTGAGTTTTTGGTGAGAAAACTGGCATTTCTGGTACAAAACGTCCTATTTCTGGGAGAAAGCTGGTATTTCTGGGAGAAAATGTCCTGTTTCTGGTTGAAAAATGGTATTTGTGGGAGGAACTGCAGTTCCTGGCAGAAAACGGCATGTTTTT
>NW_011168612.1:0-690 GCF_000146605.3 Meleagris gallopavo
CTTTGCCATGACCTTGTATTTTTTTGCATTTTCATGTTGCTGCAATGGCTGCTGCTGCTGCATGGGTTGATGTTGGTTTCCTCGGTTTGTTTTCCATGTTGTTTTTCTGTGGTTTCTGCCTTGGTTTCCTGCTCCTTCTGCATTGCAATGCTATTGTTTTTTTCCAGTGTTGTTTTATTTCCCTTTTGTTTCTATTCTTGGAACTGCTTTTTCCTTTCCTGAGCGTATTCCCCTCTGTTTGTGAGGATTTCAAGTGATTTTGCTTTACTCTGCTTGGCTTTTTTCTACATACTCGTTCTTTCCTTTTGCTGGTTTTTCCTGGCTTTGGTTTGCTCTTTGATAATTGTTGGTATCGGGGGCATTGCATTGCTGTTAAATTTTGGTTCTTTCTTTCCATTGTTAAGCACTGGTGAGCTTTGTTCTCTCTTTACTTTGCTAGGATTCTTTGCTTTGCCATGCTAGTGTATTGAATTCATTGGCTTTCCTCTTGTATTTCTCATCCTCGCTTGGCTTTGCTTCGTTTTCATTCCTTGTTTTGTTTTGTCTTTTTTTTTATTTTATTTTTTCTGTAGTGAGGCTTTTTTGTTGCTTTGCATTGTCTTTGTTTCCTATTTGTGTATTCTTTTGTCTTTCCTGCTCCTTTCCTTGTGTGATCTTGTTCCTTGCTGCAAGCATTCCTTTCCTGTTCAG
>NW_011168613.1:0-618 GCF_000146605.3 Meleagris gallopavo
CTCCCAGCCCTCTGATCATCTTCATGGCCCTTCTCTGGACCTGCTCCAAAAGCTCCACATCATTCCCGTGCTGGAGCCCCAGGCCTGGACGCAGTACTGCACATGGGGCCGCACCAGAGCCGAGTCGAGGGGGACAATCACCTCCCTCTCCCTGCTGGTCGCTCCTCTTTGAATGCAGCCTAGGATACAGTTGGCCTTCTGGGCTGCAAGTGCACACTACTGGCTTATGTCCAGCTCTTTGTCCACCAGGATCCCCGAGTCCTCTGCAGGGCTGCTCCCAAGGGCTTCTACGCCCAGTTGGTACAAGCATCTGGGTTTCCCCTTCATCAGGGACATCAACAGTGGGGTTGAGTGCACCCTAAGGACACCAAGCTGTGGGGTGCAGTGACACAGCAGAGGGACGGGATGCCATCCACAGAGACCTCAACAGGCTGAGCAGTGGGCACAAATCCAAGTGCAGGGTCAGTAGCTGGGATGAGGGAACACCCACCACCAAAACATGCTAGGGGATGAAAGGACTGAGCGTAGTCCTGCTCCATAAGGCCTGGGAGTACTGGTGGGTGGGAGCTGGACACAAGCCAGCAATGGGCCCTTCCAGCCCAGAAAGCCAACCGTATC
>NW_011168614.1:0-484 GCF_000146605.3 Meleagris gallopavo
GCAATGGGGTGAACTGGGAGCGACTGGTGGCCAACTGGGGGCAACTGGTGGCCAATGGGTTGAAGTGGTGGCCAACTGGGGGCCAACTGGTGGGAACGTTGTGGGCAACTGGAGGCAACTGGTGGCCAGTGGGGTGAACCTGCCCGTGAAATTCCTGGGGGTGGTTTGGTCAGGAAAGACCAAAGTACTGCCCAGTGCTGTCATCGATAAGGTTCAGGCGTTCCCAGTCCCTACAACATCGAAGCAGCTGCAAGAGTTTCTAGGTGTATTGGGTTATTGGCGTTCTTTTATAGCTCACCTAGCGCAGCTGCTAAGGCCACTGTACAGACTCACAAGAAAGGGGCAGCTTTGGGATTGGGGGAAAACAGAACAGGACACTTTCCAACAAGTACAACTGGCAGTTCAACAAGCCCAGGCATTGGGTGTATTTGATCCTACCCTCCCAGCCGAGTTGGATGTTTGCGTCACTCCAAGATGGCTTTGG
>NW_011168615.1:0-506 GCF_000146605.3 Meleagris gallopavo
AGTCTAAAGCAGTACGTGGCCAGTGTGACAGGAGCTGCTCTGTGTTTGTGGACAGGTGCGGGTGGAGCGGAATCGTCTCCGGCTTCCCAGCTGAGCGCCAGGACAGAAGCCCCAGCAACTCGTACCGGTATGGCACGAGTTTTTGCTTCCTGTGAGAGCTGCCAGCTCACAGTGCTCATGGCAGCCAGGCGTGCCTGCAGCTGTGAGCGAGAATTCTCAGCTGCGTGTGCGTGCCCTGTCCTCACACGGCCCCCTGGCACCGTCTGCTCTTCGGTGATGCTCCTGAGCAGCTCTGTAGATTGCGGTGTGTGGTGGGAAGTTCTCCTCAGAGAGCTCTGGGTGCAGAATTGCCTGCAGGGAAGGCGCTGCCAAATCCTCGGCCGCCTCCTGTGCTGGAGCCCCACAGGCGTCCCAGGGTGGCTGTTGTCTTTACTGCCTCACGGAAAAGACCACTCAGTTCAATCCTTGGTTTCTCTGAGGTTTATCTTAATGCTTTCTGTTAAGGT
>NW_011168616.1:0-701 GCF_000146605.3 Meleagris gallopavo
GCAACTTGATCTAGCTGTGGATGGTCAGCATGGGGGAGTCAGATCACATCGCAAACCTACCTGCATACAAGCAGCGCACCAACATGGGGTGCATGATGTTCATTACCTGCTGGACACATCTCACACCACTGACTGGAGGAGCCCAGGCAATCCTTCAACTCCATCAGGCTGCAAAATGAAATCAGAAGAGACGCAGAACAAAACTTAAAACACAACAAGGATGCACACAATGCCCTTAAAAAACACCAAATGGATGCAATTAGCACATAGCCCTATTAATGACAGCCATCCAGCTTGAGATCCTCCAGAAAAGCAGAGCTCACAGCTCTGAAAGAAAGCAGGAATCACTCACCCCATTCTAAGGGCTCACCCCACACCCCAAAGGAAGCAGTCTCCAGATTCACATGCTGCTCTTACACCTAGCAGCCCTTCAGTGCACTTGGGATCCCCCAAAAAACAGAAGATCACAGCCCTGACAGAAAAAAGAACCACTTACCCATTCCAAGGACCAATACTCCCCCACACTCTCAAGTGAAGGAAGCAGCTTCCAGATCCAAATACCTACCAGCCCTTAAGTACGCTCAGGGTTCCCTGCTAAAAAACAGAGAGAGCAGCTCCACCAAATGGAGGAGAAAAAAAAAAAAAAAAAAAATCAACTCAACTCCATCACCAAAGAACAAGGCATACTCCAAAGGAAGACA
>NW_011168617.1:0-445 GCF_000146605.3 Meleagris gallopavo
GTCCTGTTTCTGGTTGAAAAATGGTATTTGTGGGAGGAAGCTGCAGTTCCTGGCAGAAAACGGCATGTTTTTGGGAGAAAACTGGTATTTGTGGTGGAAAATGTCGTATTTTTGTGATAAAACTGTCACTTGTTGGAGAAAATACCATATTTTTTGGGGGAGAAAACTGCCATTTCTGAGAGTTAAAATAGCACATTTCCGGGAGAAAACTGGTATTTCTGGTAGAAAACGCTGATTTTGTTGTGAGAGAACTGGTATTTCTGTTCCAAAATGTCATATTTCATGGAGAAATCTGCTATTTCTGGAAGAAAACGTGATATTTCAGGGGGAGAATACTGCAATTTCTGGGTTGAAAATGGCGTACTTTGGGGGGGGAAACTGCCGTTTCTGAGAGAAGATGTCCATTTTCGGAGGGTAAAACCGGTATTCTGTGAGAAAATGTGAT
>NW_011168618.1:0-492 GCF_000146605.3 Meleagris gallopavo
GCAAGGAGACAGGAAGGCAAAGCAAGGCAACGCAAAGACGGAAAGCAAAGGAGACAACTCAAAGCACACCCAAGAAACATACTCTGAACACGACAGGAATGCCTGCAGCAACGAACAAGATCATGCAAAAGAAAGGAGCAGGAAAGACAAAGAACCAACAAGTATGAAACAAAGACTACGCAAAGACAAACAAAAAAGCCTCACTGCAGAAAAGAACGAAGGACAAACCGCAATACAAGGAAGGAGAAGAAAGCAAAGAAAAACGAGGTCGAGAAATACAACAGGAAAGCCAATGAATTCAATGCACTAGCATGGCAGAGCAAAGAAGCCTAGCAAAGTAAACAGATACAAACGCTCAGCAGGGCTTCGCAATGGAAAGAAAGAAGGAAAATTTAACAGCAGTGCAAGGCCACGATGCCAACAAAAACCTAAGAGCAAACCAAAGCCAAGCAACACCACAAAAAGTAAAAGAAGGACCAAGTGCTGAAATGC
>NW_011168619.1:0-471 GCF_000146605.3 Meleagris gallopavo
GGATGACTGCAAGAACAGCAAGGCACCTCAGCTTGCAAGCTGAGGCTGTGGGTGCGTGAAGCAGAGCTCCGGGTTTGTTCCCGTTTTCCCTGGCTTTGGGATGTCTGCAGCTACCATTTGGTACGGTAGCAAATAATCTCTAGCATCCTGGATGCTGCTCACGATAATGCCAAGTTTCCTGGCTGTGGCTTTGTGATGCCTTTCAGTGCTTCTTGCTGCAATTTGATGCCTTGGCTGCTCCCTAACACCTCTCTGCTCGTGCCGTGTCCATTCCTGGCTCCCAGCCCACGAGCTGGCTGTGCAGAGCATCTGCAGACCTGTCATCATCACGCTGCGGCAGGAGGAGCTTACCCAGACCAGCATTTCTCCTGACGCGGCTTCTCGTTGGTCGCCGGCATCGCTGCCCCGCCCCCTGCCTCTCGTTGGTCGACGGCATCGCTGCCCCGCCCTGCCTCTCGTTGGTCGCCGGCA
>NW_011168620.1:0-379 GCF_000146605.3 Meleagris gallopavo
CAGGGGAAGTGGGGACAGCGCATCAAGGTGTCACATCCCCAAAGTTGGGGACGCCCCAGAGTGTGACACCCTGAAGCTGGGGACACCCCTATGTCATCCCCCCAGTGTCACAGCCCAAAGCTGCCAACAAATCTGTGTCACCCCAATGGTGTCCCACCCCAAAGTTGAGGACACCCCCCCCGTGTCACACCACGAAGCTGGGGGACCCCCTCTCTGTCACTCCAACGGCGTGACAGGTTGGCGTTGGGGACACCCCCACAGACTCAAAGCCCAGGGCCCCATCCAGCCTGGCCTTGACACCTCCAGGGATGGACGGGGCATCCACAGCCTCTCTGGGCAGCTGTTCCTGCACCTCACCGCTCTCATAGCAAAAGAACTT
>NW_011168621.1:0-595 GCF_000146605.3 Meleagris gallopavo
TTTTTTTTTTCTCTCTCTTCCATTTTTTTTCCTTCGTCGGTGGGCTCGGGAGGCGCGGGTGGTCGTGACGGCGTGTCTTTTTTATTTTTTTTTTTTATTTTTTTTAATTATTAATTATTTTTATATTTTTTGTTTTTATTTATTGTTTTATGTATTTATTTTTTATTTATTTTTTTTATTTATTTTTTTATTTTTTATTTTCATTTCTTTATTATTTTTAATAAATACGCGTCCACGTATTTGTCTATTTATTTATTTATTCGTTTGTATTTCTAAAATTCTTATTATTTCTTTATTTCTTCCTGCATTTTAATCGTTTTTTTATTTTTTATTTTTTAACTTTTTCGTTTATTTTATTTATTTTCATTTATTTCTTTATCATTTTCGTTTATGCGTCCACGTGTTTGTCTGTTTGTTTATAATTTCGTTATTTGTTCATTTCAATTTTTTTTATTTTTTTATTTATTTACGTGCCCGCGTATTTGTCTCTTTGTTTTTTAAATGTTGTTTTTATTGTTTACTTATTGTTGTTATTTTATTTTATTTTATTTGTCTTGCTTATTATCGGCTCGCTCGCTCGCTCGCTCGCTCATTT
>NW_011168622.1:0-437 GCF_000146605.3 Meleagris gallopavo
TGGGGACCCCAAGGCAACTCCAGAACATCTCCAGATTCTTCCAGAAGACAACAGGAGCCTCTGAATCCACCTGAGGACCCTCTGGGCCCTGCAGGATCATTCTGGGACACCTCTAGACCCTTCTGGGTGAATCCAGGGACCCCCTGGACCAACATGAGGACCTCCTGGACCTCTGGGACATCACCAGACCCTTCTGGATGATTCCAGGACCACTCAGACCCACATGAGGACTCTCCGGACCCTACCAGACTCCCCTGGGACATCTCCAGATCATCCCAGTGGCTCCTCAGAGCTCCTGGAGCCATCCTGGGAGCTTCCAGATCCTTCAAGGGGACCCCCCGCGGCCAACCTGGGGACCCCCTGAATGCCCCAAACCTTCTAAGACATCTCCAGGTTTTTCTGCAGGACTCCAGGGATGGAAAGGGGAGTTGTGGGAG
>NW_011168623.1:0-406 GCF_000146605.3 Meleagris gallopavo
TTCCCCAAAAATATGATATTTTCTCCAAGAAATGCCAGTTTTATCGCAAATATACGACATTTTATACCGCAAATAACCGCTTTCTCCCAAAAATATGCCATTTTCTGCCAGGAACTGCAGTTTCCTCCCACAAATACCATTTTTTCTTCAAGAAATATGACGTTTTCTCCCAGAAATATCAGATTTTGCCCCCAAAACATGACATTTTCTTCAAGAAATACAAGTTTTCTTAGAGAATAGGATATTCTGCCCCAGAAATTCCAGTTTTATCACCGAAGACTCTACGTTTTTCACCAGAAATACCTATTTTATCCCCAAACATGACATTTTCTCCAGAAATACCAGATTTCTTCCCTTAAATATGACACCTTTTCCAAGAAATAGTAGATTTTTCCCCAAAAATATG
>NW_011168624.1:0-548 GCF_000146605.3 Meleagris gallopavo
CTGTTGGCACTGCTGACATCAGATCTTGCCATCCGACGTCAAGGACTGTCTGTAGTTAAAGAGCAGCTGGTGACAGAAGGGAGAGAGATACTGCAATGAAGTGAGTGCAGCCTCTCTGTCCTCTTGCATCAGAGGTGTCTGATTGCACGTCTTTGCCTACCGATGCCTGCTCAGACAAGTGCTGAGATGCAGCTGAACTGTGCTGTAGCTCAGCAGAAGACCCCTTGCAGTCACTGCAGTCATGCTGGGTGTGAACAGCATCAAAGAGCTGCGTGTGGAGGCTACCAAGGTGGCTCAGTATGAGCTAGGACAGGCTGGGTGTAGCGTAGCCATAGTTGTGCAAAATAAGCCTGCTACGGCTTGCAATGAAGCTACATACATATGCCAAGAGCCCGTGTTGATTGTAAGCCTTTGGTTGGATCTTCTCTGACCAGTCCTCCTGGAAGTGCTGTGCTTGTGTAAAGATATCTGCCCTGCTCCTTATGCAGGGGGTATACCCTTGATCCTTCTTCGTCCTCAGTGCTCTAACAGTGTACCTGGAGTATTCA
>NW_011168625.1:0-578 GCF_000146605.3 Meleagris gallopavo
GTTATTAGGAGGTAAGCTTTTCACGCGACAGGGTGGTGACGCACTGGAATGTGTGCTTGAGAGTTCCACTTCCAGGATGATCCGTTCCATGATCCGTGACCAGCACAGAGGTGAGACTGCCATGCTCGGTAGTTCCCCGCGTCACACTTTCTATCCTTCCTAAGAGGTGTGCTGTCACCTTTTTTCTCCTCACCAGGGACTTGACCTGACTGCCTCGACTTGTGAAATACCATGGAGAGTGGCTCGGTGAGTGCAGCGGTGAATTCCCTCGGAACTCTGGGACTCATCTCGTCAGGACCCAAAGACTCATGGATGTTTGGGTCCTCAGGTGGTCCAGAACCTGATCTGCCATGGCAGTGTGGGATGGGAAGGGGGTCTGTGGGACTGAGGAAGCAATGGCAGTCCCCACCTCACCAAAGCAAAGATGAGGGCTATGCATCATGAGCAGTTCTCAGACAAGATGGAAGCAAAAATGGTGTTGGGTACCTGAGCCTTCTCTGGTGGTAAGCAACATGGTGCACAGAGTGCAGCCATGTGCTCCGAGCAAGGAGCACAGGTTTGTGCAAGAGGCCCGGATG
>NW_011168626.1:0-431 GCF_000146605.3 Meleagris gallopavo
ATTGCCTGAAGTACTGACACCACTCACGAGGGCCGCAGTTCCACGCTGCAAGCGTTTGGGCACAGGACAACGAAAGCAGAGACCGCCTTCCGGTAGGGACACCAATGTCACTTACCCCGCTCCAGGGATCAGGGCACAGCCAACGCAGCAACTCAGGGGGCGCCACAAGGCCAACAGCATCTGGTGAGGACTGGGCACATCTTGAAGGACTGAAGAGATCTTCGTGTCTAATAACGTCCACACCTTACCGAGGAACAGGACACGTTCAACTCGGGAACTCGGGCAGCCCAAAACGCCTACAGAATGTGATGGTGGAGGCGCCAATCCTAGAAAGAAAGAAGAAAGCTTCACATACAGCACTGAACAACATCGCGGAAAAAAGAATACTAGTGAATCGAGAAACCCCAAGTCATGGACAGCACTCAGCACAA
>NW_011168627.1:0-488 GCF_000146605.3 Meleagris gallopavo
GCAGCCAGGTAGATGCCCAGCAAGAGCCAGAAGTGCAGGAGCTGCAGCTGCCACGTGTCTGCCAACGCCAGCAGGAGGAACTCACTGATGGAGCTGCTGTTGGGCATCTGCAGTTCCTGGGCATGGAGTCCTGTGCAGAGTGCAAAAGATAATGACGAGTCAAGACCATGTGCTAAAAGCACTCCAGGAGATTGTTCATACAGCAGCAGAATGAGAAATATACAACTCAGGATTCCCAGAGATGTGTTCATATTTCTCAGCTCCTTTCAGAATTCTGTCTACAACTCTTTCCCCTTCCCTAAGAAAAAGAAAAGGAAAATCCCTGCCTTGTCTCTCCTCTTGCAAAGTGCCCTTGGAAACACTCTGGCATGCAGTGTATCTGAGTATCTCTGATCTCCCTGCTC
Source organism: Meleagris gallopavo (assembly GCF_000146605.3). Classification (NCBI taxonomy): domain Eukaryota; kingdom Metazoa; phylum Chordata; class Aves; order Galliformes; family Phasianidae; genus Meleagris; species Meleagris gallopavo. Next base: position 405 of record NW_011168627.1, read on the forward strand.
CAGGCAGCAGCTGTGGCAGCAGAAGGCCCCTGCCCTGCCCTGCCCTGCCCTGCCCTGCCCTGCCCTGCCGTGCCGGGGGGCTCC
>NW_011168628.1:0-529 GCF_000146605.3 Meleagris gallopavo
CAGTTTTCTCCCAAAAACATGCCATTTTCCGCCAGGAACTGCAGTTTCCTCCCACAAGTACCATGTTTCAACCAGAAACATGACATTTTTCTCCCAGAAATACCAGATTTCTCCCAGGAATATGACGTCTTCTGCCAGAAATACCAGCTTTCTCACAAAAACTCAGCGTTTCCTACCAGAAATACCAGTTTCGCCGGAAGTAGGCCATTTTCCCTCCGAAACGGCAGTTTTCTCCCCCAAAATGACGTTTTCTCCTAGGAATTGCACCTTTCCTCCTGACATATTACATTTTCTACCAAAAATACCAGTTGTCTCCCCAACAATATGGCAATATCTCCCAGAAATACCAGCTTTCTCACCCAAAACACAACGTTTCCTACCAGAAATACAAGGATTCTCCCCCAATAATGTGACATTTTCTGCCAGGAATTGCAGTTTTCTCCCAGAAATACCACATTTTCTCACAGAAATACCGGTTTTCCCTCCGAAAATAGGACATCTTCTCTCAGAAACGGCAGTTCCCCCCCCC
>NW_011168629.1:0-545 GCF_000146605.3 Meleagris gallopavo
GGTCTCGGTGGAAACAGCAAGGAAGTGGAATGTGCATTTCCCGGCATGCCCCGGAACCTCACTTTGCTGACTGGTCATTGTCTGCCCAGCAGGTAAGGGCGATGCACACCCGCCAGCGTTTACCCATTCCAGAGCCCGGCACAATAGGGTTCCCCCAGAGCTCTGAATTGCGCTTCATGGTGCCCAGAAGGCTGCCTATCCTCTTTGTTCTGTGTCTTGCTTGTCTCTGGTCTTGCACTGTTTTCACTATTACATTCTCTTGTCCTCCTCTTTTGTGTTCCTTGCCCCATTCTCTTGGCCTAATGACCCCTTGGCTTTGTGTTGCCACATTCATGTCGGCATTCAGTTTTGGCGTTCCCTGCCGTATTGTCTGGGCCGTCATCCTTGGCATTTCCTTCCATGTTCTCTTGGCCCTTGCCTTTGCCTGGCATTCCCTTGCCCTCCTCGTTTTTGTGGTAACCCCGGCACCTGGGCGGGTGCAGCCCTGCGAGCACAGCTGGGGCAGTTTGGCTGTGGCGTGGGCAGAGCCAGGCTCCACCCCTCCC
>NW_011168630.1:0-506 GCF_000146605.3 Meleagris gallopavo
AGTGTAGGGTCTTACACTAGGGAGGAATAATTGCATGCACCAATACGAGGCGTGGGGGATGAGCTGCTGGAGAGGAGCTCTGCAGAGAGGGACCTGGGCGTCCTGGTGGACGACAGGTTGGCCGTGAGCCAGCAGTGTGCCCTCGTGGACCAAAAAAGGCCAATGGCATTCTGGGGTGCATTAAGAAGAGCGTGTCCAGCAGGTCGAGGGAGGTGATCCTCCCCCTCTACTCTGCCCTGGTAAGGCCTCATCTGGAGTACTGTGTCCAGTTCTGGGCTCCCCAGTACAAAAAAGACAGGGATCTCTTGGAAGGAGTCCAGCGGAGGGCCACAAAGATGGTGAAGGGCCTGGAGCATCTCCCCTATGAAGAAAGGCTGAGTGAACTGGGTCTGTTTAGCCTTGAGAAAAGATGATTGAGAGGGGACCTGATCCAGGTTTATAAATATCTGAGGTGTGGCGGCCATAGTGGTGAGGCCAGTCTCTTTTCAGTGGTGCGTGGAGACAGG
>NW_011168631.1:0-328 GCF_000146605.3 Meleagris gallopavo
ATATTGCCATATTGTTGGGGAGACAACTGGTATTTTTGGTAGAAAATGTAATATGTCAGGAGGAAAGGTGCAATTCCTGGGAGAAAACGTCATTTTGGGGGAGAAAACTGCCGTTTCGGAGGGAATATGGCCTACTTCCGGGCGAAAACTGGTATTTCTGGTAGGAAACGCTGAGTTTTTTGTGAGAAAGCTGGTATTTCTGGCAGAAGACGTCATATTCCTGGGGAGAAATCTGGTATTTCTGGGAGAAAATGTCATGTTGCTGGTTGAAACATGGTACTTGTGGGAGGAAACTGCAGTTCCTGGCGGAAAATGGCATGTTTTTGGG
>NW_011168632.1:0-321 GCF_000146605.3 Meleagris gallopavo
AGGGATCCCAAATCTCTCATAGGGAGCCCGAATCCTCTGCAGGGATTCAATTCCCTTATAGGGACTTCAAGTCCCCCAGAGGGACCCCGAATCCCCCCAGTAGAGACCCTGAATCCCCCCCAGGGACCCGAAATCCCCCCAGACCCCCTTTGGATCCCAATTCTGGGCGGGTCCCTAAACTCCTCCCCCGACTCCCATTGTGCCCCATTTTGGAGCCCATTCGTCCCATAGAGGATTATTTACCCCCCCCCCAGACCCTCTGTAACCTTGGGGGGGGTTTATCCCACCGGGGGTCTCACAGCCCCCCTGACCCCCCCAGGT
>NW_011168633.1:0-472 GCF_000146605.3 Meleagris gallopavo
CAGTTTTGCTGCATAAACAGAGGGGCTATCTCAGAACTGCAGCAATGATCTTGTGAGAAGCTGGAGAACATCAGTTTGGACAAGCTACTTCTTGTAATGCACGGCACAGCAAGATAAAAGACAGGCTGAAAGGTGGACAATGCTTCTTCAGTTTCAGGAACTCCTCCCATGCCACGTTCTTCTTCATTTGTACCTACAGTGTACTTAAAGCCATTCAGGATGGTCCTGTGGCCTCTGAAGTAATTACTAAGATCAACACAAGAACATCTGTTTGTATGCTGCCAGTTCTACAGGCGGCCTGCAAGACTGTGCCCCATGCTGCGTTCCCCCAGACCCTGTCCAAAAGATTTCTATCTTCCAATGAGCCAGAGGAGATGCATTAGAATAAGGACCGTTACACTACCTACATAAAAGCTTCTTAGTATCACAAGGGCACTCAAAGAAAAGGATACAATGCACCCCCTGTTCCAAA
>NW_011168634.1:0-515 GCF_000146605.3 Meleagris gallopavo
GTCTTCAAAAAGGGCAAGAAGGAAGATGCGGGTAATTATAGGCCTGTCAGCCTCACCTCCGTCCCTGGAAAGGTGATGGAACAGCTTGTGCTGGATACCATCTCCAGACAACTGGGAGAAAAGGAGGTTATCAGGAGTAGTCAGCATGGGTTCACCAAGGGGAGGTCGTGCTCGACCAACTTGGTGGCCTTCTATGATGCTGTCACATGCTGGGTGGATGGGGGAAGAGCGGTAGATGTAATCTACCTTGATTTTAGAAAGGCATTTGATACCGTCTCCCACGACATCCTTATAACAAAGCTGAGGAAGTGTGGGAATAGACGAGTGGACAGTGAGGTGGGCTGAGAACTGGCTGACTGGCAGAGCGCAGGAGGGGTCGTCGTTGGTGGTGCAGAGTCCGGCTGGAGACCTGTAACCAGTGGTGTCCCCCAGGGGTCCTGTGCTGGGTCTGGTCTTGTCAACATCTTCATCAATGACCTTGATGAGGGGATAGTGGCCACCCTCAGCAAGTTTGC
>NW_011168635.1:0-569 GCF_000146605.3 Meleagris gallopavo
AAAGGACAACCTTACTACGTGAACACAGGGACAAGCTGCTCTCCTCTTCTGGACCTTTGTTCGCAGTGAGGATTTCCCTCAAGAGCTGCTCAGGCTGCTGCTGTCTGCAGCTGTTGGTCCCTTCCACCTGCTGGACGCTGTGCCCACAGGTCATTCTGCTTTGGGCAAAGCCTGCTGGGTTAACTCCAAACCCAGGTCACAGGCCACGCTAATCCAGCTGGTTTGTCTGGAAGGGCTCAGAAGCCGCGCAGGGGATCCTTTCTGCTGGTGGTTCTCTCCGGTTCTTCTCTCTTCACTCTCAGAGCAGCAGCCAAGAGCTGGAAGGCAGAAAAAGCTCCCAATCCCCATGGATGTGGCTGTCTGCAAAGACAACAGCTGCCTGCTCTTCAGCAGGGTGATGCTCACCCAGCAAAGCCCTCACCCCAGCCAGATGCCTTTCCTTACGCTCAGAACTGTCCCACATTTGTGCAGCCCTTGGATTGCTTTTCCAATCCAAGTTCACATATATCCCAGCCATTCCTTTTGTGTTTAGTATACGTGGATTCCCAGCTAGGGCTGCAGCTCAGGAA
>NW_011168636.1:0-442 GCF_000146605.3 Meleagris gallopavo
GTTTTTTTCCTAGGGTTTGTTTTTATTTTCCCTTTTGTTTCTATTCTTGGAACTGCTTTTCCTTTCCTGAGCGTATTCCCCTCTGTTTGTGAGGATTTCAAGTGATTTTTGCTTTGCTCTCCTTGGCTTTTTCTACATACTCATTCTTTCCTTTTGCTGGTTTTTCCTGGCTTTGGTTTGCTCTTTGGTTATTGTTAGTATGCTGGCCTTGCATTGCTGTTAAATTTTGGTTCTTTCTTTCCATTGTTAAGCACTGGTGAGCTTTGTTCTCTCTTTACTTTGCTAGGATTCTTTGCTTTGCCATGCTAGTGTATTGAATTCATTGGCTTTCCTCTTGTATTTCTCATCCTCGCTTGGCTTTGCTTCGTTTCATTCCTTGTTTTGTTTTGTCTTTTTTTTATTTTTTCTGTAGTGAGGCTTTTTGTTTGCTTTGCATTGTCTT
>NW_011168637.1:0-311 GCF_000146605.3 Meleagris gallopavo
CCAGGTTTATAAATATCTGAGGTGTGGCGGCCATAGCGGTGAGGCCAGTCTCTTTTCAGTGGTACGTGGAGACAGGACGAGGGGAAACGGACATCAGCTACAGCACAGGAAGTTTCGCACGAATGTGCGTAAGTACTTCTTCACGGTGAGGTGACGGAGCACTGGAACAGGCTGCCCAGGGAGGTTGTGGAGTCTCCTTCTCTGGAGATATTCAAGTCTCGCCTGGACGCCTACCTGTGCGACCTGGTGTAGGGAACCTGCTTTGGCAGGGGTTGGTCTCGATGATCTCTAGAGGTCCCTTCCAACCCTAC
>NW_011168638.1:0-620 GCF_000146605.3 Meleagris gallopavo
CAATTCTTCTCCTAAATCTTTGTTTTCTTCTTCTGCTTAATATTATCGGATAGTAAAAACTATCCTTAAAATTACACATCATATATAATGCATAAATAAAAATGAGTTCTTGTAAAGGCACTGCAGTTTTTATAGTTACAATCACTGCTTTATTTGCTTTAGTGCTGCCATTCATAACTTATGTAGCCACTGTAATTTACAGGATACAGCTTCATTTCTAACTATCAATCTTTTCCATTCTTAATTTTTTTCTTTTTGCTCCTTTCTCATTTTATGTTTCTCTGATGATGCTGTGGCTGAATTTTAGGGTGAATCTTTTTGAGATTCCAATCAAATTGCATTCCTTTCTACTTATATTTCTTTGCATGAATTTTGTCTACCAGATGGTAAATGCTTATTTATAACCTTATAAAATTTAGTGAGATCTTAGAGATCATATTTTCTTTGTAATTTTAATTTAATAAAAATCATACCTTCTACTTGTCTTCACTAATCATTTGGATTTCCATATATTATTAAAATATCTACATTTTAAAAAATGTAAAAGAAAAAAATTCCAAATCAAGCATAGGTTTAGAAATATTTCCTTAGAGATAAATATTGCTTCTGAGATCACTTTT
>NW_011168639.1:0-555 GCF_000146605.3 Meleagris gallopavo
CATACAGATTTCCAGATTACGTAACCGCTCTGTTTAATATTTTAACCTCACAATCCAGTTTTTCCAGCCCCTCATCCTCACTTTCTTCCTCTACATCGTCCCTGGGGGAGGCAGACGAGATCGCCGAAGCCCCTGCCTGCGAGAGGCCGTTAGTGCGGACCGGAACTGATCCTCCCGAGGAGGGTATCGGAACGTAGTCCCCCCCGACCTTTAAGTGCCCAGCGTCTTCGGACAGACTTCCTAACTGGCGCGAAGCTGAGGCAGCTACCTGCCATTCTAACCTATACCTCCTGATACAAGTTATAACATCTCTCCAGGGCTTCATTAGTTTTTTAGCCCCTTTGTCGTCATCAATTACCTTATAACAAAGGACATCCCCTAACTTGTGCCATTCCTCCTCTCCTAGAACATCCTGAGAACGAGCAAAGAACTCTTCCCCTTTACCATAGGCTAGCAACCCAGGCAATTGCTTTAGAGTCACAGACTCTACCCCTCGCTTCTCTAAGAAGCGTCTTAAAAATCTAGGCTACCTCACTTTCCATGGTGCACTGCAAT
>NW_011168640.1:0-470 GCF_000146605.3 Meleagris gallopavo
CTTGTTTTCCCTTCCTACTCTTTTTCCTGTCTGAATGCAGATGTGTAGCAAGTGGAAATCCTGACTAGAATGAATTGTGGCTCGAAATAAAGGCAGGGACATAGTATTCAGAGGTAGGCGTAGTGCATTCTGCATGTAGCCAAGGCGAAGTGCAAACCGCTCCTTTCCGATGCGCGCACAGGAGCCCGCTCACTCGTCGGAGAAAAGCAGCCGGCTGAAGTGGCCCGTTCTCGGCAAGCGAGAAACACCAGACCGCTGCTGACGGCTGAAAGCGGAGTTTGGGGAGAAACGCGATTTCTCGGGCCAGCTACGGTAAAGTCTCCGGAGCGGTTCAGCGCGAATGCCTCTTTCAGGGCATGAGAGCGAAGAAGTGCAATTCCGATGCCGACAAGTGCGAATTCAGCCTCCTGCACTACCTGCGAGTGGGGGTTTTTCTCCGCAGTCCTGAAAGGATCTCTCCCCACTTTCTG
>NW_011168641.1:0-588 GCF_000146605.3 Meleagris gallopavo
CGTCGGTGGGCTCGGGAGGCGCGGGTGGTCGTGACGGTCGTGTCTTTTTATTTTTTTTTTTATTTTTTTAATTATTAATTATTTTATTATTTTTTGTTTTTATTTATTGTTTTATGTTATTTATTTTTTATTTTATTTTTTTTTATTTATTTTTTTATTTTTTATTTTCATTTCTTTATTATTTTTAATAAATACGCGTCCACGTATTTGTCTATTTATTTATTTATTCGTTTGTATTTCTAAAATTCTTATTATTTCTTTATTTCTTCCTGCATTTTAATCGTTTTTTTATTTTTTATTTTTTAACTTTTTCGTTATTTTATTTATTTTCATTTATTTCTTTTTCATTTTCGTTTATGCGTCCACGTGTTTGTCTGTTTGTTTATAATTTCGTTATTTGTTCATTTCAATTTTTTTTATTTTTTTATTTATTTACGTGCCCGCGTATTTGTCTCTTTGTTTTTTAAATGTTGTTTTTATTGTTACTTATTGTTGTTATTTATTTATTTATTTGCTTGCTTATTTATCGGCTCGCTCGCTCGCTCGCTCGCTCATTTATTTATTTATTTATTCATTCATTCATTCATT
>NW_011168642.1:0-442 GCF_000146605.3 Meleagris gallopavo
GAATTGGGGAAAAATGGGGAAAATCAGGGGAAATTTGAGGAAAGTTGGGGGAAATTTGGGAGAAAATTTGGGATAATTGGTGGAAATTAGGGGGAAAATTGGTCAAAATTTTTGGGAAAATTGGTAGAAAATTGTAGGGAATCTGGGGGAAAATTTGGAGAAAATTTGGGGAATATAGGGAAAAAGGGGAGATAGAGGAAAATGGAGGAAAAGGGAGGAAAATGGGAAATTGGGAAAAAATGGTGGAAATTTGGGCAAAATTGTGGAAAAATCGGAGGAAATCGTGGGAAAAATTGGTGGGAAATTGGGGACATTTGGGGGAAAATTGTGGGAAAGTTGGAGGAAAATTGGGGAAAAATTGGGGTGAAAATTGTGGGGAAAAAAATGTGGGGAAATTCGTGAAATTGGGGGAAATGGGAAAATTGGTGGCAGACAGAAAAAA
>NW_011168643.1:0-439 GCF_000146605.3 Meleagris gallopavo
CAGATGCTGCTCTTACAGCTAGCAGCCCTTCAGTGCACTTGCGATCCCCCAAAAAGAGAAGATCACAGCCCTGAAAAGAAAAAAAGAAACCACTTAACCCATTCCAAGGACCAATACTCCCCCACACGCTCAAGTGAAGGAAGCAGCTTCCAGGTCCAAATACCTACCAGCCCTTAAGTACGCTCAGGGTTCCCTGCTAAAAAACAGAGAGAGCAGCTCCACAATGGAGGAGACAAAAAAAAAAAAAAAAAAATCAACTACACTCCAATCAACCAAAGAACAAGGCATACTCCAAAGGAAGCACTCCCCAGGTTCACATGCTGCCCCTACTCCTTCCCAGCCCTTAAATGGGATCAGGGAGGGGTGGAGCCTGGCTCTGCCCCACTCCACAGCCAAACTGCCCCCAGCCTGTGCTCGCAGGGCTGCACCCCGCCCAGGT
>NW_011168644.1:0-472 GCF_000146605.3 Meleagris gallopavo
TCTATCCTTCCTAAGAGGTGTGCTGTCACCTTTTTTTCTCCTCACCAGGGACTTGACCTGACTGCCTCGACTTGTGAAATAGCATGGAGAGTGGCTCGGTGACTGCAGCGGTGAATTCCCTCGGAACTCTGGGACTCATCTCGTCAGGACCCAAAGACTCCTGGATGTTTGGGTCCTCAGGTGGTCCAGAACCTGATCTCCCATGGCAGTGTGGGATGGGAAGGGGTCTGTGGGACTGAGGAAGCAAATGGCAGTCCCCACCTCACCAAACCAAAGCAAAGATGAGGGCTGTGCATAATGAGCAGTTCTCAGACAAGATGGAAGCCAAAAATGGTGTTGGGTAGCTGAGCCTTCTCTGGTGGTAAGCAACATGGTGCACAGAGTGCAGCCATGTGCTCCGAGCAAGGAGCACAGGTTTGTGAAAGAGGCCGATGCAGGCAGTGCCTTCATGACTGTATTGTGTCAACAGGTG
>NW_011168645.1:0-477 GCF_000146605.3 Meleagris gallopavo
TACATTGTGTGTAATGTTTTAATTAGAGGAGGAGGTGATCAGCATAATCAATTCCCAACTGGTTTCAAAATTCAATAATTCAATTTCAAGTTTATGCACATGAAACCTGACTTAGGGATCTTAGAAGAGCAACTCATCTAGTCTCAGATAAAGAGAGTGCTGAGTCAGACTGTTAGGCATGCTGTTTTTGTACAAAGATCACGCTTACCCGTTCCAATTGTTTCATGTAATTCAGAGTACTTGAGAATTTCCTGGTAGTCGCTGACAGACATCCTGGATTCTGCAAGACCTTCAGATCCTCCAAGCACCTGCAGTGAGGAAGAGCAGCAGTGTTCACATCCCACTTAGGACACACTCTTAGAAGCAGAAGGGGCAGCTCCAGCACTGCCCATCTCCTCACCAAGGCGCGTCCCCTCTCACCTAGCAGTAACAAATCGCACTGCATGGCGCTGACTTCCCTTATCGCTAACAGTACAG
>NW_011168646.1:0-521 GCF_000146605.3 Meleagris gallopavo
TGTTCATGATGGTAACTATTTCTGGGATAAACTGTCAGACTAGCTGGCCATAATATGGTAGCCAAAACGGTAGAGGATATTTTATGAATAGCATCCAGATTAACTAAAAGATGGAAATCCTTTCTCACCAGGTTTCTGACTCCACAGGGAAAAACCCTTTAGGACTTGTGTATCTGGTTCCCTAAGGTGGCAAACATTTCAGGTGAATGCCCGCTTGCTTAACACCGCACAAAGAACTAGACTATTTCCCCTAAGATCTTGTTTATTTTATTCACTCGGCCCCATGGAAACAGAGGAACTGAAAGAAAAAATTAAACTCTTCTAGCGGCCACAGCATTTAAAAGTGGGTGATCTGTCATATGGTAAGAAAAACAAACAGAGCCTATTTAGAAATACCAGTTCTCTTTGAAGTTCCACACATTTTCGACCAAAACTACTACTTTACAATGCCAAATGGGACATACTCTGCAAAAATAGGACATTTTCTCACAGATACACCCTCTCAAATAAGGCATGTGGAA
>NW_011168647.1:0-517 GCF_000146605.3 Meleagris gallopavo
CACAGGGTGGTGACGCACTGGAATGTGTGCTTGAGAGTCACTTGCAGGATGATCTGCTCCATGATCCGTGACCAGCACAGAGGTGAGACTGACATGCTGGTAGTTCCCCGCGTCACACTTTGTATCCTTCCTAAGAGGTGTGCTGTCACCTTTTTTCTCCTCACCAGGGACTTGACCTGACTGCCTCGACTTGTGAAATACCATGGAGAGTGGCTCGGTGACTGCAGCGGTGAATTCCCTCGGAACTCTGGGACTCATCTCGTCAGGACACAAGGACTCCTGGATGTTTGGGTCCTCAGGTGGTCCAGAACCTGATCTCCCATGGCAGTGTGGGATGGGAAGGGGTCTGTGGGACTGAGGAAGCAATGGCAGTCCCACCTCACCAAGCAAGATGAGGGCTGTGCATAATGAGCAGTTCTCAGACAAGATGGAAGCAAAAATGGTGTTGGGTACCTGAGCCTTCTCTGGTGGTAAGCAACATGGTGCACAGAGTGCAGCCATGTGCTCCGAGCAAGGA
>NW_011168648.1:0-301 GCF_000146605.3 Meleagris gallopavo
TGGATGACATCAGGGGTAGATAAATTTTTAAACTCGGATGTTAATCCTCTAATTGTATTTTGCCCATGTGCTTTCTGATGCTTGGTTGCTACAAGGAAGCCAGAAGCTATTTCCATTTCTGTAAGGTCATACCAGTAGCCTGCTGAGGATATGAGTGGTCCAGTGGTAGTCATGATTAGCCATGTAGACGATAAGGTTTTTCCCCTTCACCAGATGTGTATGGATGGTGCCTTAGCAGGATGATCTGCTTGCAGTTTCAATTTGCACTGGGGTCAGTTCTGTAAGAATAACTTCACAAGTC
>NW_011168649.1:0-523 GCF_000146605.3 Meleagris gallopavo
GGTCCAGAACCTGATCTCCCATGGCAGTGTGGGATGGGAAGGGGTGTGTGGGACTGAGGAAGCAATGGCAGTCCCCACCTCACCAAACCAAAGCAAAGATGAGGGCTGTGCATAATGAGCAGTTCTCAGACAAGATGGAAGCCAAAATGGTGTTGGGTACCTGAGCCTTCTCTGGTGGTAAGCAACATGGTGCACAGAGTGCAGCCATGTGCTCCGAGCAAGGAGCACAGGTTTGTGCAAGAGGCCCGGATGCAGGGTAGTGCCTTCATGACTGTATTGTGTCCAACAGGTGGCAGCAGAGCTGCGGTGCTCCCAAGTGCCGTAACAACTGCCCGGAGAGATGTGTTGGTCTCTGTGGAAACAGCAAGGAAGTGGAATGTGCATTTCCCGGCATGCCCCGGAACCTCACTTTGCTGACTGGTCATTGTCTGCCCAGCAGGTAAGGGCGATGCACACCCGCCAGCGTTTACCCATTCCAGAGCCCGGCACAATAGGGTTCCCCCAGAGCTCTGAATTGCGCTTC
>NW_011168650.1:0-596 GCF_000146605.3 Meleagris gallopavo
ACTCTCTCCTCTCCAGGATAGTATTGAATAAGGCCGGTAAGCATTAGCCAGGCCCCAAATAATTTGGGCCTCCTCAGATCTTCCTGAGCCGCGACATTCCTGTCTCAAATATCTGTTTAAATTTCTAGGGTCTTTCAGGTGTTCTGGAGTAAAGTTCCATGACACCGAAGATTTCCATCTCTCTAAAGTCCTCCCCCAGGCCTCTCCACATTCCCTGCCACTCAGTATTTACTGGTTTTGGGGCAGACTTCCTCAAAATATAATAAATACTAATAATAAGTGAAATGGTGAGCAGTACATTCACAGAGATTAATAACGTGATCAGGTGAGCATTGAAAATCTGCATAAAGAATTCAAAGGAGAGGCTGGAAACCTGCTTAAGAATCCCCAACCCTGTAAAATTAGCAGCTCCCTCTGGAATGGTATGCCACATAATATGCAGATGCCACATAGTTATTTCCATCCATGTTATCAATTGACTATATATACCTATTGCTCCATAGAGCAAAGTGGTGAACTTAATTAAGGCCCAGTATGTTTTAGCATTAAGAAAGAAGAGACAGTGGCATGTAGCCCCTTAAAAGGCAGTTTCAGTA
>NW_011168651.1:0-545 GCF_000146605.3 Meleagris gallopavo
TCTTCTCACCCTTCCCTTCCCTTTCCTGCGCTTGAAGCAGCAACCCGCTGATCGATCGGGGGCTCAGTTTGCCATCAGAGATTGTCAGTGGTCATCTGAAGGCTTTTGTTGGCTGTCAGAGGGCTCCACTGATCACCAGAGATCTTCACTGACTGTCAGAGGGCTTCTTTGAATCAACAGAGGGTGTCATGGGTCATCAGAGAGGAGATTTGAGGTGCCTAAGGGAGGGGATGTGGGGACTCCATGTTGGGTGGTGACGGAGGGGAACTGGGACTGAAGGAGGAGGGCTGAAGCAGATCCAAAGGGGGGGGCAATTGGCTGTGATAAGGGAGGGGGTAACAGGAGAGTGACCTGGAGACATCGTGTGTGCGGAGGGGGACCAGAGGGTGAAGGGTTTGGCAGGAACTGGAAAGAGGAATTGGGAGAGAGCAGAGGGAGGGTACTGGGGCTGCTTGGCAGCATGGGGAGCTCCATCCTTCAGGATTTTGGAGGAGGCAGCACAGAGGAGATGGAGAGATCCATGGGTGCAGGACGTGGGGTGCAGG
>NW_011168652.1:0-334 GCF_000146605.3 Meleagris gallopavo
AAATTTTTTGTAGATAAAACTGTCACTTGTTGGAGAAAATACCATATTTTTGGGGAGAAAACTGCCATTTCTGAGAGTTAAATGCCGTATTTACGGGAGAGAAAACTGGTATTTCTAGTAGAAAACGCTTGATTTTTTTTGTTGTGAGAGAACTGGTATTTCTGTTCCAAAATGTCATATTTCATGGAGAAATCTGCTATTTCTGGAAGAAAAACGTGATATTTTCTGGGGGAGAATCCTGCAATTTCTGGGTGAAAATGGCGGTATTTTGGGGGGGGGAAACTGCCGTTTCTGAGAGAAGATGTCCTATTTTCGGAGGGAAAACCGGTATTTC
>NW_011168653.1:0-431 GCF_000146605.3 Meleagris gallopavo
ATGGACAGGTGCAGGCTCTAGGGAGTGGCTCAGTGGCAGAGCTCAAGGAGTCCTAGTGAATGGGGCTCCCATTGACTTGGATGCAGGAGAGGCGTGCATCCTCTGCAGGTTTCTTTTCCATAGCTGCTGATATGTAAGTGGGAAGTGCTGGAGGCTCCCTGGAGGGATGAGAGGCCTTAGGGAAGAATCTGGATAGATCAGAGCATTAGGCAATCAGCAGTGGCATGGAGTTCAGCAGAGGAAACTGCCAGGCACTGTGCCAGCAATGGAATGAGGACAGAGATGCAGATTAGGAGACAAGTGTCTGGAGAGCAGTACTAGGACAGGGTCTAGAGGTGCTGGTGATAGCAAGTTTAACATGAGCCCTGGCAGCCGGGAGGAGGAGGGGCACGAAAGCTGCTAAGAGGACTGGAAGGTGTGTGCTGGTGGGG
>NW_011168654.1:0-518 GCF_000146605.3 Meleagris gallopavo
TTTTCAGACCTAAAACATGCTTTTAAACAGCAAGAGCGTAGGGATCATTCCTTAGGTTTTCTTCAAATACCTGTGGAGTACCTTTACGTTCTCTTAATGGAAACACTGTCTTTAACAGAATGAAACTGAAGAAATGAAATGTTGTAACTCCACTGAGAGCGTATCATCTCATGGGAGGCCTGCTAAAAGCTGTGGAACAGACGGTTCAGATGGTTCTCAGAGCACAGAATCTTCAGGAAGCTCCCTTAAACAGGTAGGTTGGTGCTGTTCCAAAGAGAGCAACTGGCAAAGAACTGTGTTTTGTGCCAAAGCCCAAACCAGCTATGTGGGAAACACGTGGCCCCCACTCACTGAATGTGCTGCAGGTTTCAAAGCCAGCCGTAATCCTGCACGAGAGAAATCTGGATCTGGCTTTGCTACAAAGGAAGGTCAGTGGGACTGTAACATCTGTTCGGTGAGAAACGAACCGCTGCCTCCAACGTGTTGCCTTTCAGAATCCAAGCAAAACTAAGTGATGG
>NW_011168655.1:0-605 GCF_000146605.3 Meleagris gallopavo
TTTTTTAGCAGGGAACCCTGAGCGTACTTAAGGGCTGGTAGGTATTTGGACCTGGAAGCTGCTTCCTTCACTTGAGAGTGTGGGGGAGTATTGGTCCTTGGAATGGGGTAAGTGGTTTCTTTTTTTCTTTCAGGGCTGTGATCTTGTCTTTTTGGGGGATGGCAAGTGCACTGAAGGGCTGCTAGGTGTAAGAGCAGCATCTGAATCTGGAGACTGCTTCCTTTGGGGTGTGGGGTGAGCCCTTAGAATGGGGTGAGTGATTCCTGCTTGATTTCAGAGCTGTGAGCTCTGCTTTTCTGGAGGATCTCAAGCTGGATGGCTGTAATTAATAGGGCTATGTGTTAATTGCATCCATGCGGTGTTTTTTAAGGGCATTGTGTGCATCCTTGTTGTGTTGTAATGATGTTCTGCGTCTCTTCTGATTTCATTTTGCAGCCTGATGGAGTTGAAGGATTGCTGGGCTCCTCCAGTCAGTGGTGTGAGATCTGTACAGCAGGTAATGAACATCATGCACCCCCATGTTGGTGCGCTGCTTGTATGCAGGTAGGTTTGGGATGTGATCCGACTGCCCCATGCTGACCATCCACAGCTAGATCAAGTTGCTC
>NW_011168656.1:0-462 GCF_000146605.3 Meleagris gallopavo
GTGAATCCTTGATGGTATTTGTGGTAGGTAAACTTCCTACGCTGTTGGAGATGGAGGCTGGTAAGATGAACTTGTTTGGTGGTATGCTTGAACTGATCCTGCTTTTAGAGGTATTGGGTTGGGGCGTGGTGTTATCTCATGTACGACATAGGTGATAGTGCCGATTGAGATGCATATTTTCTCCTTTCCTTCTATGGAATTGATTCTGGGGATTAGTCTCCATTACAGTGGGATAGTGTATTTATGGTATGTTTGTGTGTTGCTTGCCTATCCAGTAACTCTTTAACATTCGTGGCACGAAAGTTGAAACTAAACCAACCAAAAAGAGTAGAACACGAAGAAGAAGTGCAAGTGAGCTCTGTGCAAGAGCGAGCAGGCAAGGCTGAGACTGCCAAGGCACGACGAGGGTATAGGGATAAAAAAAAAAAAAAAAAAAAAAAAAAAAAAAAAAAAAAAAAAAAA
>NW_011168657.1:0-462 GCF_000146605.3 Meleagris gallopavo
GTGAGTGCTGCTTTCTGTCAGAGGCCGGCCCTGACAGTGAGAGCGGAGGATCAGCAGCAGAGCATTTGTCCTTCACCCTCCGTTCCCCGCGACAAGGATCACCAATAATTCGAAGATTCTTAGCTCGCCACAGCTACAATCCTTTTGAGGGCCCTAATGAGGACCCAGAAAACGAGCTTCCTCTGACCGCCGGACAATACGTCTATGTCTTTGGAGATGTGGATGAGAATGGCTGGTTTCTGGGAGAGCTGACGGATGGCACAAGAGGGCTGGTCCCTTCCAGTTTGGTTACAGAGGTTTCAGATGATGAGCTGGAGACAACGATGCCTCCACAGCTTTGTGATCTCCTGCTGGATCCTGATGATTAAGTCAATGCAAAGATTCCGTAATGCAGCAGCATCCTGTCAGAATTCTTGCCTTATCCATCTGCAAGACTACCCCTGCTCCGCTTGATGTTCAAGT
>NW_011168658.1:0-578 GCF_000146605.3 Meleagris gallopavo
GCCTTCTGGGCACCATGAAGCGCAATTCAGAGCGTCCTGGGGGGAACCCTATTGGTGCCCGGGGCTCTGGAAATGGGTAAACGCTGGCGGGTGTGCATCGCCTTACCTGCTGGGCAGACAATGACCAGTCAGCAAAGTGGAGGTTCCGGGGCATGCCGGGAAATGCACATTCCACTTCCTTGCTGGTTCCACCAAGACCAACACATCTCTCCGTGCAGTTGTTACGGCACTTGGGAGCACCGCAGCTCTGCTGCCACCTGTTGGACACAATACAGTCATGAAGGCACTGCCCTGCATCCGGGCCTCTTGCACAAACCTGTGCTCCTTGCTCGGAGCACATGGCTGCACTCTGTGCACCATGTTGCTTACCACCAGAGAAGGCTCAGGTACCCAACACCATTTTGGCTTCCATCTCGTCTGAGAACTGCTCATTATGCACAGCCCTCATCTTTGCTTTGGTGAGGTGGGGACTGCCATTGCTTCCTCAGTCCCACACACCCCTTCCCATCCCACACTGCCATGGGAGATCAGGTTCTGGACCACCTGAGGACCCAAACATCCAGGAGTCCTTGGGTCCT
>NW_011168659.1:0-517 GCF_000146605.3 Meleagris gallopavo
CTGCGGAAAGACCATTTCGATCCAGAATATATGCCATTGGCCCTCACAAACACCGATTGCCTCACAAAGATGTGGCACATCCCACCAGAAAGACCATTTCTAGCCCCCAAAAGATGGCATTTACTCCCAGAAACACCAGCTTTCTCACACATTCCTCACCTTTTCCCCCCACATAAGACCTTTTCACCCAGAAATGACAGTTCTCTTAGGAATACCTCCCAATTCCCCCTAATCTACTACACCACACCCCGCAGTATGTCAGTTTCTCCCAAACTAGGACACTTTCTCCCAGAAAGGCCGCTTTTTCCCCCCAAAGTACACCGTTGGCTTCCAAAAGACGCATTCTCCCCAGAAATACCTCCCTTCCCCAATACAATGACATTACCTCCCAGTAATGCTACCTTGGGCCCAAACGTTGGACAGCTTCTCCCACAAATACTACTTTTCCATTCCAAAAGAGGACATCTTCTCCCCAAAGAATGCTATTTTTCTCCCGGAAACAAAGCAGCTTTCTCAC